>NC_061071.1:524122-628627 GCF_021917145.1 Hypomesus transpacificus | reverse complement strand
CACACACACACACGCACACACACACATCTGGAGTTTGTTTGTTCCCATCCCTCTGTTGTCTTCCCTGTGTTGTCTCTCCGCAGTGGAGGATTCTACCAACCTGCCCCCCTCCCCTCCCCCCTCTCCATCCACCGAGCTCACTGGACCTATGGAACGAGGTAAACACACACACACACATGCCAACACACCACACCCACACATGCCAACACACCACACCCACACAAACACATGTTCACACACACACACAGACACACACACGTGCACAAAGTTCCTCTCTGGGCTCACAGTCCTAACCACAGAAACCAACAAGCGGTGAAAGGATTAGATGATGAGGGTGTGAGTGTGAAAGGGTTTGAATAAAGGAGTATCTCAGAGATGAGAATAGCTCTCTTCCACACCTGGAAAGGACTCTGGCACTTGCATGATGCCATGACCTCCTCTGCTCTCTTCTTTTCACATTCCCAAGTTCCTCACACCTTGTTCCTGTCACCTTGTTTGTGTCACCTTGTTTGTGTCACCTTGTTTGTGTCACCTTGTGTATCTGGATGGTGCAGCTTGAATCCTTTGATCCTGATCCGTGCATGGTGTCTCTCAGCCCTCCTGCTGGTCCTCCTCCCTGGTCCTCCTCTCTGGTCCTCCTCTCTGGTCCTCCTCTCTGGTCCTCCTCTCTGGTCCTTCTCTCTGGTCCTCCTCTCTTGTCCTTCTCTCTGGTCCTCCTCTCTGGTTCTCCTCCCTGGTTCTTCTCTCTTGTTCTCCTCTCTTGTTCTCCTCTCTGGTCCTCCTCCCCGGTTCTCCTTTCTGGTCGTCTTCTCTGGTCTTCCTCTCTGGTCCTCCTCCCTGGTCCTCCTCCCTGGTCCTCCTCCCTGGTCCTCCTCTCTGGTCCTCCTCCCTGGTCCTCCTCCCTGGTCCTCCTCCCTGGTCCTCCTCTCTGGTCCTCCTCCCTGGTCCTCCTCCCCGGTTCTCCTTTCTGGTCGTCTTCTCTGGTCTTCCTCTCTGGTCCTCCTCTCTGGTCCTCCTCCCTGGTCCTCCTCTCTGGTCCTCCTCTCTGGTCCTCCTCCCTGGTCCTCCTCCCTGGTCCTCCTCTCTGGTCCTCCTCCCTGGTCCTCCTCTCTGGTCCTCCTCCCTGGTCCTCCTCTCTGGTCCTCCTCCCCGGTTCACCTCTCTGGTCTTCCTCTCTGGTCCTCCTCTCTGGTCCTCCTCCCTGGTCCTCCTTTCTGATTTCCTCCCTGGTTCACCTCTCTGGTCCTCCTCCCTGGTCCTCCTCTCTGGTTCTCCTCTCTGGGTCATTTTAAAACGTCTCCCTGAATGTACTGCACACCCCTGAGCACCTGCTTATTTCTCTCTATATAAACTCCTTCTCTTCCTCTCTTTCACTTTCTCTCTTTCTTACTCTCTTTCTCTGTCTCTTCCTCTGTCTCTCTCTCCTCACGTCTCTCTCCTGTTGATCTACACTTGCTGTGGGTCACAGAAGTGCTTTCAGCTCTGCTCACTGCTGCTGTACACTGATATACACACTTCACTGATGCTTATCAAAACTCACATGACCTACTAGCATCTCTTTATCACTGCATGAAACAGCTTCACATAAAGCTTGTCTAAAAAAACTCAATTCTTCTCTAAGCATGTATAGTATACACCCTTTCAGGATCCACACATTGACAATGCCACAGAAATGACATATTTAAACAACCATTATTAGTTACATACATTCAAACGTCTTAGTTGAAACCTTGACATTGAACAATTCAATATCATGCACCAGTTCAAAACATGATGTCACTGATTTGCTTCCATAAGGTCTTCAGTAAAGAGCTGAAAGTGTCTCGTTGGTGTTCCTCCATGTCCTCCTCATCCCTTGTTGTCCCTGTCTCATCTACCTCATCCCCTCCCTGAAGACGAGAGAGTAGAGGAGGCCCCTGCTCCCCCTGTGGAGGAGGAGGAGCCCCCAGACCAGCAGGAGGAGCAGCCGGCAGACAGGCTCTTAGAGCGGGCTGACGTTGTAGGAGAGTCCCAGGCTTTGCCCTGTCAGCAGGCCAAGGAAGCCCATGAAACCCTCAATGGGGCAAACCACCAATCTGAGCAGGAGACGACATCTCAGGAAGGTGTGTGTGGACGTTTGGATTTCTGTGTGTGTGTGTGTGTGTGTGTGTGTGCGTGTGTGCGTGTGCGTGCGTGTTTATCCATGTGTCTGTCTGTCTGTCTAAAGTTGTCTGCATGCTTGTCTCTCGCTGTCCACTGAGTAGGCAGAAGGCCTTGCTGCTCTGTTGGGGGACAATAGCAGGCTGACTGGCACAGCTAGCTGCACTGTTTTTAATGTTACGTTGCTCTCCCTATCTCCCTGCTGGGTTTTTGCTGAGGCTGCAATAACTGCGTGTTCATTCGCAAGCAGGAAAACCATGTTGTGCTTTTTTTGATCATCGATGCAATGTTTTCACACAGCCAGCTGGTTGAACTCTCATCTCGACATTGTTTTGGCCAGCTGCATTGCAGTTTACTGACTTTGTTGTTTAAAATGTCAAGTATTGTATATTGTGTTGCTTTGGGTCTGAAGTGGTATCTGTTACATTTGTCGCTAGCATCATTTTCTTGACATTTCATTTCAAACTTTGGGTATTTTATGTCTATTTTCGTTGGTTTACAGATGCTATACTTTTTTTGATCACCCTCATGAGGTTCAGTTGAATCCAAGGTTTGAACATTGCGTTGGTCAACTTCTTGACCATCTAAAAATGCCTATTTTAACATTTGTTGGGGATCAAATAAAAGCATTATCAAATTAAAGCATTTAAAATAAGAGAAAAAAACACTGGTAATTGGACTTCTATATCAATCGATTCTTTCCATTTCTTGAACGATAAATTCCAATGAATTCACTCCAAAGCAATCCATTGGAAATGTACCGATCACATTCCTGCCATGCGTCATCGCCACGCTCCTCATGCTGTCATCTCTGCCCTGCACTCCAGCCATCCTGGAGCTGTTTCCCCAAGCCCCCGTACCCTGCACCCAACACGGCCTGCTGTGTGCTGGCTTGCTGGAGACTGTCCTTGTCTGTGATTCCTAGCTTGGGGACCCAGAAGTAGGCTCAGCCCCAGACTACTGCAGCTTTCCTTACAGCCCCGCAGCACAGCCCAGAGGGATCTGCTGGAGATCTGACAGGAGAGCCTGCGACGGCAGACGTTCACCCAGAGGGGGCGCCGACGCAGCACGGCCCAGAGGGATCTGCTGAGGATCTGACAGGAGAGCCTGCGACGGCAGACGTTCACCCAGAGGGGGCGCCGACGCAGCACAGCCCAAACCTCCCTGAGAGTGAGAGAGAAACACCGGAGGGAGCAGAGAGGAGTCCTTCTCCTTTGCCGGAGGAAGACATTATCAGCATGGTCTCCAAGCTGCACATCCAGGGCCCCGGCACCACAGCAGAGCAGTGCCTTCTGGTGAAGGAGATTGAAAACACAGCCAGAAGCATGTCAACTCAGCTGAAGATTGAGGATAGGGGGGTGGGTGAGGGAGGTCCGGATGGGAGCAGTGAAGCTACACCGTGTAGGTCAGGAGAAGAACCATCGCCTGACGAGGTCTTGCCGTCAGAAACCGAGGGAAACAAAGACGAACTCGAAGAGGTTCGTACCATCTCTGATGCTGAGGAGGCTTTGGACGTACAGATCTTAAAGATCGGAAGTTACTCCAGAGATCCACTGGGGGCTTTGAAGGACGATGAGTCCGGAATGACTGCCTACTTTGAGACGTCTGCCCGAAGCCGTGCACAGGAACCAGAACGTCCGGAGGGTTACTATGAACTCAGCACGGCCACAGACCCTGGGGAAGCCAGGGGGGATGGTGCCGATTCCAACCCTGAAAGAAGACAACAAACTCAAGAGTTGTGTACCAAGAGTGGGTCTATTGAAACCACAGAAGAAGCCTCTATTGAAACCACAGAAGAAGCCTCAGAGAGCAAGGATCAGGAGAGTAAGGCTTCCCGAACCAAACCAACACTGAAGCAGAGAAGTTTCTCTGTGAATATTTCCCTTGGTTCAGAAAATCAGACGGGGCAGCAAGGCAAGTCAAGGGTCTCCTCTCTCCCAGATCCAGACTCCTCAAGCTTCAGCAGTGAAACTCCAGTGAAGTTGCCAGTCCATCCTGAATCTTCACCAGTGGAAGACCAGACTCCGTTCGTCTCCAGGACTCCAGAGATAGCGTTGTCCATCACCACCAGCCGCAGCGGGCCTCCCGAAACCAACACAACAATCCCCGGATTACCCTTCCTATTCAGTGAGCCAGCGACCAGACAGAGCAGGGATATCCCTGAGATGCTAGATCTGGCTGGTGTAAGGCCCAAATCAGCCCTGGAGAGGAGGGAGCTGGACCACGCCAGGAGAGGATCCGTGCCTGTGGATATGTCCTCTCTGGTGGGCTGTTCTCTGGCCAAGCTGGCTCTGGATACCCAGGCCTCCAGGGTGGTGGGTCAGAGCCTGGATGTCAGGCAGGACGAGCTGGGCTACTGTGTGTTTAGTGAGTACTCTGCCCCCATGCCCTCACCTGCTGACCTCCACAGCCCCATGGAGACCTGCCACCAGATGTTCCCCTCCACCGACGTGGACAGCGAGGAGGAGCTGGGAAGGCTTGGGGAAGAAGGTGTGGAAGAGAGGCTGGAGACACGGCAGCCGGATCAGATGAAGATCATTCCGGACATAGACTGCTTGGAGACGCCTGATACGAAAGCGGAGAAAGTCACCGAGAAGAGAGACGCTGTTGTGGTTCTCCCTAAGTCGAGCGTGATCCTGGAGAAAGCCGTCCCCAGCGGAGTGAGACCGGACCGCCTGCGTATCCCTGCGACTCCGTCCAAAGAGCGCCTGACGGAGTTCCGCTTGGAGAGCGGACTCACGGAAGACATCAAGACCCAGGCCATCCTAGAGGTGGAGGTGGAACAGGACGTCTCGAGAGAGGCTTCCCCTGTGCCTCCTGACTCCTCCTTCACCTTCAACACAGACGGCGAGGGGAGGCAGGCTTCGTTCCTGCCCGATGGTGCTCCCCCAACCCCCTCAGAGCCAATCCCGCGGGACGAACCTCAGGATGAGGTCGGCCAATCAGAGACGGCTTTACACGTAGAGAAGATGAAGACAATAGAGAAGGAGGGAAGTGAACCGTCAGAGCTGGAGATGTCTGGCCCGGACTCTCTGAGGGTCTTTGTGGTGACGGAACAGGAGAACCAGAAGATCGAGAAGCCAACCCTGGAGACGTCTGGAGAGAGCTGTGCAGAAGAGGATCCGTCTCCGGAAAACAAACCTGAATCTGAAACAGCTTCACCAGAGGACGTCGTTATAGAAAAGGGGACGATAAGTCCACCTGAAGAACAATCCTTAACACCACCCAAGGACAGCTCAGCAAACAAGCAGGAAGTGAGGGAGCCTAGGAGATACATATCAACTGTGACTGTGATATCTCAGATATCTCCACCCATCATCATCATCCCCCAGGCCATGAAGGAGGAAGAAGAAGAGGAGGAGGAGGAAGATGGCGTAGATATGGAAGTCGCCGAGGAACAACAGGAAGTCATGGAGGAAGTTGAGAGCCCTGCGCTTTGCGAGAAACTGGGCAAGGAGAAAGAGGAAGTGGAGGAGGAGGAAGACATGGAGAAAGTGGAGGAGAAGGTGGTGGTGGAGGAGGAGGAGGGGGTGGAAAAATGCAAATCTCTCTCCGCATCCTCAGATATGGTGGACGAAGCCCATGAAGATGACGGGCACGCATCCTCACATGCTACGTCGGGAGAAAATGTTTCCTCCCAGTCTCACCTCCCCACCACCTGTAACAGTGACCAGCCCCCTCCCCAAACCATGGAGGAAGGGGAAGACGTGGAGGACGAGGTGGTGGGGGAGGTGGGGGAGGAGGGGGAGGTGGGGGAAAGGGAAGAAGATAAGGAGGTGGATGTGTCTGTGGAGCTGGCTCAGAAGATGGAGGTGGAGGAGATCTCAGATGTCCTCCAGCGTAATCCTGACGTAAATGACGAAACCACCGTGGGCGACTCCATGCTGGACACAGACAGTGGCTGGTTGGACTCCCAAGGTACCACGCCACCCAGTGCACAATCAAACGTTCACAGGTCAACTAGTGACATCACAAACAGTTCAGTCACTGTTTAATTTCTCGTCCCTTAAAAAAAACTGCTTTTGACCATTCTGCACCTAAGAAACATCAGTCCAGAGTGATTCTCAGCTTATCGCAGCGTGTCTTTGAATGTGTGTCAGACCGGGTGTGAGGAGGTCCCTCTCTCCTGCTGTGCTTGTCCGTGTGCCGCAGATGAGGACAGGAGCGTGGTGTCGGAGCTCATTGAAGCTCTGCCTGAAACGCCCCGCAAGAGTCCCACCAGGACCCCCTCGATGGAGACAGCGAAGCCCAGCAAACGAGCCTCGGGCCCGGGGAGGGGTCGAAGCGGCGCCCCTGAGGACAAGACGACACGGAAAGATCCAGGTTTTCACCCCAGAGAAGAGCTCAGGAAGAGAAAAGGTTCTCGTCCCACTGTGTCTAGTGTGCTTGCATTCAAGACGTCTATGAATGTATTTTTCACTCTACCACTGTAACCACAATAGACAGATTTTCAAAGCGACATGATGTATCATTCAGGTGTTAAAGGCTGTGTGTACAGTATTTGTCACAAACAAAATAATGTTTAGAACCCTTGCGTGGTTATTTCTAACCTCGCAGCAAAGAGATGTGTCAAGTTTGTGTATCCATTGAGTAACCTTTCTCTAGCATAGCCCATGTAACCCATGACCTTTGACCCCCCCCACCCCTGTGTAACCCTCTCTCTCCTCTGTGCTAGTCGGTATAAAGAGGGTGGAGCACTGTAAGGCACTCCTGTGTCACTCTCCGTCGCGGCGAGGTGTGGTCAGAAATGCAGCGAGACAGCCTAGAATTGGTCCGCACCACGCCTATGCTAAACGCAAGACCCCAGGTGATCACCCGGTACCGGGGCACTGACACCTGCTGGGGGCTGTCTGTGTGCAACAGCTGGCTAACTTCACGGGCTGGAGACGGATGGCTGCTTCGGTCATTTTGTCTTTTGTTTTACCCATATGTATCGACATGGTTTTCCCTTTTTTACGTGTGGTTTGAACTTAATGTTTGTATTTTCATTTGATTGTTGTCGTCCATGTTTTTGTAATGGATTCTTGTTTTGAATTCTTGTTTCAGTTCATTCCTGCTGGAGAGCTCTGTGTTTGTAGCCGGCGCCGTGTCAGTAAGGCACATGCTCTGCTCTGGGTGTGTTTGGTGAGCTGCCCCCTGGCTTGCTCCTGTGTATGGTGGCTGTCTGGCTTCTGATCTGACTCGATGTACGGATGAGAGTGGTCAGGATCCAAAACAAAAGTCCACAATAAAAATGCTCACGCAAGATTTTCAATTTGAGTCCTGCGGCCTGTTCCATGAACCGAGTTGACCGAATAAGCCAGGCTTGTGTCAAGGAAAGTAAGTGACATAAATCTGGATTAGTCGGTGAACTCGCTTTATGGAACAGGCCCCAGATGTGTTTGGTTGGGTATTCAGTGGTGTAAACTGCTCTACATTCCCTGGAAGTAGTCAGTTACTACACACATCCTTCATGAAAGGGTCTTTGCTTCTGGATGGAAATCTGTAAGGAATTCAAGTGCTTCATGCTGCTGCGTTGCGACTGCTCATTGCTACTGATAGGTGTGTCTGTGTGTGTGTCTGTCCTCGCTGACAGCTCCCCCTTCTGGCCACTTGTGACATTTCCTCTCCCTCCGTCCCCAGAAGGCCGGCAGCCTCTCAGTGTGGCCCACCAGTCAAGGGACAGGACCTCTGTGAGTACCTCCGTACCCCCCTTCTACCTCTGTACCCCCCTCTACACTGTGTGTTCGCTGTGTGTTGCCCTCCACAGCCTGGCCAAGCTTAACATGCTCACCTTCCTGCTCTGGTCCAACGTTTCATCTCCTACTAAATGTACCTTGTCATGATCTGCATTTTCCCATACCTTATTCCTGGTTTAGCTCTCTTCGATTCGTTGCTTCATTTATTCACTTGTTTTGGTTGTTTCTACAACTCCCACTTTGGCCGTTCGCTCCCGTTATGGAGGAACAGAGATGCCCGTACCTTGTTTAATCCTTCATCATCTCATCAAGTCTGTCCTGTTTCACTGTCTTTCACGTTTTTTTTTTACCGTTTCCTTCTCATGTCTATCTGTCTGTCCTTCCATCCATACCCATGCCCATCCGTCTGTCTCTCTGGCCCACCCTGTCCCCCGCCCACCTCCCTCCCTGCTTCCTACCCCCCTAACCCCCTAACCCCCGACCCCCCTCCCACCCTGCTTCCTACCCCCCTAACCCCCGACCCCCCTCCCACCCTGCTTCCTACCCCCCTAACCCCCTAACCCCCGACCCCCCTCCCACCCTGCTTCCTACCCCCCTAACCCCCTAACCCCCGACCCCCCCTCCCACCCTGCTTCCTACCCCCCTAACCCCCTAACCCCCGACCCCCCCCTCCCACCCTGCTTCCTAACCCCCTAACCCCCGACCCCCCGACCACCCTGCTTCCTACCCCCCTAACCCCCTAACCCCCGACCCCCCCTCCCACCCTCCCACCCTGCTTCTTACCCCCCTAACCCCCTAACCCCCAACCTCCCTCCCACCCTGCTTCCTACCCCCCTAACCCCCTAACCCCCGACCCCCCTCCCACCCTGCTTCCTACCCCCCTAACCCCCTAACCCCCGACCCCCCTCCCACCCTGCTTCCTACCCCCCTAACCCCCTAACCCCCGACCCCCCTCCCACCCTGCTTCCTACCCCCCTAACCCCCTAACCCCCGACCCCCCTCCCACCCTGCTTCCTACCCCCCTAACCCCCTAACCCCCGACCCCCCTCCCACCCTGCTTCCTACCCCCCTAACCCCCTAACCCTGACCCCCCTCCCACCCTGCCCTCCCTGGTGGCCCTCCAGAGCCCGACCCGAGCCCTGCTCTTAAAGATGGCCTGCGAGCGCAGGGGGGTGGCCGCCATGCCCCCCCGCCCCGGCTCTGCCTGTAGCCTCTCTAAGCGTTGCCCTCTAGCTGAGAAGGAGGCGCTCGGGCCCCGGCCCTCCTCCGCATGTTCCCGCCGGTCTCCCTCCCTGCAGAGGTGGGGGGAGAAGGTAAGGCAGAGGCAGAAGCAGCAGGTGTGGAAGTTCAGCTTCAGAAAGCAGAAACCAGGGAAGACCCAGACTACCAGGCTATTTTTCATGCCAGTAAAATAGTTTAGTGTGTCCCAGGACACAAAATAAAATACTGGGATGTCATGTTACATCCTGTAGATTTGGGCGGAAACAAGGGTACCCTAGCAGGCCAATCCGAACCTGTCTGCACAAGATCAAGGTGTGGATATATGACTATGTATTATAACTATATAGTATATCTCAATTGTGTGCATACCAACAGTATGTACTTTGTAAGGGCAGCTACAGGACCTGCTGGTCTGTACCTAGCAGAGTTTTTAGGGTTAGGCTGGTGACACTAGCTGTCTGACTGCATATAGGGTTAGGCTGGTGACACTAGCTGTCTGACTGCATATAGGGTTAGGGTTAGGTTGGTGACACTAGCTGTCTGACTGCAAATAGGGTTAGGCTGGTGACACTAGCTGTCTGACTGCATATAGGGTTAGGCTGGTGACACTAGCTGTCTGACTGCATATAGGGTTAGGCTGGTGACACTAGCTGTCTGACTGCATATAGGTGGGTCTTGACTTTCTGACAAGGCCTTAATCACAATACATATTGGGGGGGGGACATCCCCCCCAATATTCAAATCTGGTCAAAATGTCCCCCCCAATATTTTGATATAGAAATATAAATGCGCTACGCTACGACAGGCAACCACGCACGCAGTCCGAAATGATCATTTAAAAAAAATATTCCTCCCCCCAATGTTGACTCCATGGCTACGGCCTTGCTTTCTGAACCTGAAGTTTGACACCTCTGGATAGAATAGAAAAACACGCATACATCATGCCCTCTAGTCCACTTATCACTAGGAACCCAGTAGGGAAATGTATCTGAGCAAATACGTCCAGAGCACATTCAGAGCTGTCCCAGTTTCCCCATCCCCAAATCTACAGTCAGTATCACTTTGGCCCTGATTTCTCTGGTGTGTGTGTGTGTGTTGCAGGAGGGCCCCTATCGGAGCCCAGAGAAGAGGTCGTCTCTGCCCCGGCCGGCCCACTCCCTGACCCGTAGACCCCCCCCTGCAGAGGCTGACGACTCCAGCGCCCCCCGCAGACCAACCTGTAAGAGCAGCCTTACACACACACATTCTCACACACACACACACACACATGCCCCCATACACACACGCATGTCCACGCACTCATACATGCAAGCACGCACCCTCTCTTTTTCTCTATCTCTCTCTCATTTATTATCAGTGGTTTTCTTGCTTTAAGTCTCTCAGTGTTTCTGGCTCATTCTAGTAACCATGGGATACACCGGCTTACTGTGACCTGACAAAATGCCTAACATTAATAACTCTGTATCTAAGTCTGGGATATCTACCTATTTTCCGGACCTGACAATCCTATTGTGCACACATCACCCTCCTCCCCCCTCTCCTCCCCCTTTCCTCCCTACTCCCCTCCCCCTAACTTCCTTCCCCCTCTCCTCCCTCTCCTCCTAACCCCCTCCCCCCCTGATGCCCCCCCCCCCGTAGCGATCCGTACAGAGCCCAGAGCAGAGAGCCGGCCTGGACGTGCACCTGGTGGGGCAGGTAAAGACACCGTCTTCCTCCGGCAGTCACCCCACCCCCACCCCCCCCATGCTCTGTCAGTCGCCCATCTTGTCTGTCCGATCTCCCGTCTCCCCGGCAACAGGCCAGTGGTTGGTCGCTCTCTCGTGGTGTTGGTCAGCAGGGCTGACGTGTGTCCTCATCGAAGTCTGAGTCCATCTAGTTCTGTTTCTCACTCCCTTCTCACCTGTACGTCACCTCCTTGTGACCTCTGTCTGACCTCCATCTGACCTCTGTCTAACTCCTCCCCCCGTCCCCCCGTCCCCCCGTCCCCCCGTCCCCCCCCGTCCCCCCGCCAGGCACGGACACGGCCCGGTCCCGTTCGGCCCGCAGCGGCACGTCCACCCCGGGCTCCACCGCCGTCACGCCCGGCACGCCGCCCAGCTACTCCTGCCGCACCCCCGGCTCGCGCACCCCCGGCAGCCACACCCCCAAGACCCTCAGCCTGCTGTCCCAGGAGAAGAAGGTGGCGGTGATCCGCACCCCGCCCAAGTCCCCCTCCACCACCCCCAAGCAGCTGCGCGTACTCAACCAGCCTCTGCCCGACCTGACCAACGTCAAGTCCAAGATTGGGTCCACAGACAACATGAAGTACCAGCCCAAAGGTGGCCAGGTAAAGACCACACGGGGAGGGGGGGGGGGATGGTAGTTCTCTCTCTATCTCTCTCTTTCTCTCTCTCTCTCTCTCTCTCTCTCTCTCTCTCTATCTCTCTACCTCTCTCTCTATCTACCTCTCACTTTCTCTCTACCTCTCTCTCTCTCTCTCTCCATCTCTCTATCTCTCTCTCTCTCTCTCTCACAGATTATTATCTCACTCTTTTTTCTCCCACATGCTGTCTCTTTCTCTCTCTCTCTTTCTCTCTCTCCCGTCTTAGTCACTCTGACTTTCTCCCTGTTAATAACCTACACACACACAAATGCACAAATACATACTCCCTCTCTCTATCCCTCTTTCTCTCTGTTACTCCATCTCTGTGTCTCTCGTTATCCCTTTTTCTATCTGTCCATCCCTCTCTCTATCCCTCCCTCTCTTTGTCACTCTTTCTATTTCTGTTTCTCTCTGAGCTTCTCTTCTGCGGTTGACTCTCCCTCCTCCTCCTCTCTGTCTGTCTGCTGCCGTCACCATCAGTCTGGGAAAACATCCTTACCCTGTCCTCTCTCCACCCTCCTCCTCTCTGTCTGTCTACCTCTCTGTCTGTCTTCCAGTGTCCACGTAACCACATAGATTTCAGGAATGTCTTCGCAAAGCAGTTTTAACAACAACATGACAGAAAATTGTCACACATGTTACATGAACAACGGAAATTATACCGTTAAGTTGGGTCAACGTTTTTAGCAAAGCCCGTGTGTGGTGTGAAGTATTCTCAGTGAGCAGCCTGGAGCAGTGAGTCAGCCAGCTCCACCATTTCCTACTATTTCTATCTCATTCAGACAGAATTGGCCACAGTCGCTGCTCTCATTCAGACAGCATCCCAGCTTTGTCTCATTCTAACAGGGTGAGAATATTAGCCGGCACATCCAGCCAGCGCTCCGTCTCTGCTGTTCCTCACCATGCCCCACCATGACCAGCCTCTGATGGCTGTGAAAGCAGGGGATTCATCATTCTGAACACACACAAATACATACACACGCGCGCGCGTGCGCACGTATACCCTGCACACACACACATACACACACTCACTGACGTGTGTATGAGTCAGTAGCAGAAGAGGAGTGGGAGATAAAAGAAGGGGAGTTTTAATGAGCTGTGATTTCACAGCAAAGCTTAGAGGGAGAAACAGCAGCCGGGACTGCACACACACACACACACACACACACCCACACCCACCCACCCACCCACACACACACACACACACACACACACACACACACACACACACACACACACACACACACACACACCCACACCCACACCCACACTTTCTGTATGGTTTTGGCTTGAGCAAGGGGGGAGGGGGGAAAAGCACAGTGATTATTGTGACTGAAGATCAAAAGGTTGCAAGATCGAATCCCAACCAGCATCTCACTCAGGAGCATCCGCCAAATTAACATATAACATTATTATCATAAAACAAACCTGCTGGACCGGTTTGGTTGGTCCAGTGCAGTGAGTCATGTTTTCGAGGGATTTTTGTCTCAGTTTTTACCGTTTTTGGTACCTCTGGTAGTTTGTCTTTGATTGACCTTGTAGATATTTCTGCCATACCAGCTGGAAAACATATGCACACCAGTGTGTGTGTGTGTGTGGCTGGTTTGCTAAGATCTCCATACTGAGAGACACAGTCCTATTTGTTTCATTTAAAATCATCCTCCATTCCTCCGCATCCATGTTTTCATCAAGCTCAGATTTTTCCCTTTTTGTTTCACACACAACACAGATCACCAATCAGTCTGAATTTCTGTCAACGCACTGTGCAGAACAGCATGCCTTGTAAACACACACTAATGTCTTATGTATGGAAGCAAATCAGGAACATCATGTTTAGAATTTTAAATGGCATTGAATGTTGAATAATGAAAAGTAATATAACCTAATATTTTGTTTAGAATTACCTCTTTAAAATTAAAAGATGAATTTATTTAAATGTTTTAAAATCTGATCTAAAAATTAAAGGTTCGGAAATGCAGGTAGCTCAAATTTGAACAGAAAATGTTCGCCCATATTTTTGCTCCATAGCTTGAATTTCTGAACCTTGAATTTAGTTTATTGAATTTTGGGGATTTTACAGTTAGAATTTGAGCGACCTGAGTTTCTGAACCTTGAATTGTTTAATCAGATTTTAGATTTTTACATTGAAATAAACTCAAATAAAAATTTCTAAGAGGTGAATTCAAAACCAACAAATTCGGTGGTATTACATTTCAATATTTAGGTATTCAATGCCTTTTAAAATTCAAAACAAGATGTCACTGATTTGCTTCCATACTAATGTATAACACACACACACTAAAATGTTAAAAACACATTGACATTTTTGTGGATTCTGACTCCTACACTTTAAGATGGAGGCATATATTTTTCATGTTTGATTTTTTTAGATTCAGATTTTAAACAAGAAGGTGGACTTCAGTCATATTCAGTCAAAGTGCGGCTCCAAGGATAACCTGAGACACTCTCCTCGGGGAGGCAACGTATGTACTGCTTTCTCTCTCTCGCTCCCTCGCTCTCTCCCATTTTTTTCCCCCCACAATCCTTTCTTCTGCTTCCCTGCAATTCTCCCAGCTCATCATCTAGTCCCTGTACTCTGAGGACACGCTTCTGTATCCCTGCTATCCTGCACCAACTGAGTGCTGAACAGAATCCTGGGATATGGAGTCTTTGTGTTAATGATTCTCCTCAGCAGGGCGAACGCCAGAGAAAGACCTTGTAATAACGTTAACTCGTGGACATCCGGTGCCAGCTGGTTACAGCAGTCATTAGGGATGTGCAGCGCACACTCAGCCTCACTGCTCAGCCTCAACATGGGGCCTTGTGGATGTGTGTGTGAGGATGGTGTGTGTGGATGTGTGCGACAGCAGTGTGGATGTGTGTGTGAGGATGGTGTGTGTGGATGTGTGCGACAGCAGTGTGGATGTGTGTGTGTGACGGCGGTGTGCTATGTGTCCTCCTCAGGTGTTTATTCCCAGTGTTAAGATGGACTTCAGCCATGTCCAGTCTAAATGTGGCTCTCTGGACAAAGTCCAGCACACTGCGGGCGGGGGAAATGTGAGTGTTTCAGCAGTATCCCCTCTCACACACACACACACACACGCATGCACGCACCTTCCCACCCACACGTACTCTCTCACACACCTGCCCACCCACCCACCCACCCACACACATCTTCTCCACCAACACTTGCATACGCACTAACTGGCCAGTAGGGGGCATGGACTGTGTTGTGGGGACTTACAGTGACTCCTGGGATCAGGTTCCGTCTGTGTTTCTCTGGCTGTGTTTTGTGCCTTAGCCAAAGTGGCGGGGGGGGGGGGGGATTCTGGTCAGCAGTGTACTGGGTCCGTCTCCGAGATGAAATGTTGTTGTTCTGTTTGGCTACGGCACAAATCACAGCTGCTTCATAGTAACTATCCTACAGTTTCAGAAGGTCTTTTTCTGCATGAAAGGTTTCACAGCTAAATATCTTTTCTTTTCTCACCCCATCGCTGTTGGGGTGAAGATAAACGACATTCTGATTTTAAAACTGGGCTCTCTGATCTATCACTGTCTGTGGTGTCTGTGTTAATGAGTCTGCCTGCTACTTCACGATGTAGAAACTGTAACCCAGTATCCCTCTCCTGGAAACGCACCCTTCCGTTTGTCTGTGCTTGTGCGTTTTCTGTTCTGTGTTGCAGCCCTAAATAACAAAACCTTTTTTTCCACAGAAACTTTAAGAGGCTCTATTGGGCCTTGATTTAGAGCTGTACAGCACCCTGTTAAATCATTTTTCTTTATAAGTATTATTATATGTGATTATCTTCAGATTACTTACTGTTCTGTCAAGCCTGTCAAACTACCATGGTTCCTACTGATCTGACTAGATTCCCATGTCGTTTCATCAACATTTGCTCAGTCTATGATCCTACTGTTGCTTTTACAGATCTTTAACTTCCTAGTTCTCCACAGTTAACTGCTAAACAGCCGAGTAGATTAAGTTATAAATCACAACGGGCTCTCTGAAGTCCATCAGAGCTGCAGCGAATTCAGCTTCTCTTCCTACGAAGCAGTAGCACGCCACACGGACCCCATCCTTACAGTACCTGACCCCTCTAACGACCCTCTCCTTACAGTACCTGACCCCTCTAACGCCCCTCTCCTCACAGATCCAGATTCAGACCAAGAAGATCGACCTGAGCCACATCACCGCAAAATGTGGATCGATGTCCAACATCCGTCACCGGCCAGGTAGGTGTCAGGTGACGTAGACAGCATCACGTCAGAAATCTCGACAAGGTTTGGTCCTCTATGTACACTGTGTGCAATCTCCTCGTAAGATCACCATCTCTGTCATCCTCTGAATACACTGACATACTGTATACACACAGCATCTGAATACATCAACATACTGTATACACACAGCAACTGTTAATTGCTTAAGTGTTAATTTAACATGACCATAGGGGGCGGGAACATACGTATCGACAACGTGAAGCTGGACTTTAAAGATAAGGCTCAGGCCAAGGTGGGCTCCCTGGATAACACCGCCCACACCCCTGGTGGAGGCAACATCATGGTGAGATGCTCGCTGATGCTTGATTGGTTGATTGGTTAGTTGGTTGGTCTGTTGATTGGTTAATTGGTTGGTTGATCAATTCATGTATTGACTTCTTAATGTATTCATTGATTTTTGGATCCTTTCCTGGATCTTCCTGCTTGTCTTTAGCAGATGGCTGGCGTTCTCAGCCATGCAGACCCTCACCCCCCGCTGCCTCTGCTTTCAGATCGAGAGCCACAAGCTGACGTTCCGGGACACGGCCAAGGCCCGTGTGGACCACGGGGCGGAGATCGTGGTCACCCACTCCCCCGGGGGCACGGGTGGCACCTCCCCCCACCGCCTCGGTGACCTGTCATCCACAGGCAGCATCAACCTGATGGACTCCTCCCACCTCTCCACCCTGGCCCAGGACGTCACCGCCGCACTGGCCAAGCAGGGCTTATGAGTCCCCTAGCTGGCCCCTCCTCCGTTACCTGCCTCCCTTCTGTGCTAGTTCCCCCCCCCCCCTTTCTCTTGCTGATTCCTTGTTGCCCCTGTACTCCCCTGGATGCCCCCTCCCTTCCTTAGCTGTCCCCCTCCCTCCCCTAGTTACCCCCTCTGTACCCCTCCCTCCCCTAGTTGCCCCTTAACTGCCCTCTCCCTCCTGAGCCCCTACATCCCAGCTCCTATAAGCTACCCCCCCCACACACACACACACACACACTTGATATTTAAACTTTTTTTTCTTTGTGTTTTTGTCATATTCTATCTGTCCTTTGCTTGATGGCCAGTGTACTGAGATACAGAGACAGGTCGAGCGATGTAGCTAAAGATGCTAGTGCTAACAGGGTTGTAGCCAGGCTGGACATGGCCCGTCATACCCCATAGCTGAAAACCCTCTATCCCACGCCATCTGTTAGCTTCTCTGAGGCGGCTGGTCGTGTTGTGATGGACTCTGTAGTGCTTCAAATGTTCTCTCATCATTCCAGCCCTCCCAGGGGAACCGGGTTCCCCGACCGCATTCCTTTCACGTGTGTATGTGTTGAGTCTCTGTTTTGGTACTGTAGACGCTAAGATGCATCCGGAGAGAGAGCGTTGATCTATAGTACCGCAATCTGTAACTGCAGAAGATGACCGATGTGATGTGTGTATTAGCAGAAATGTCTTCTTGGTTTTCTTGTTGAGGCGTTTTGTTTTAAGTACTGTGTATCGTTTACTGGTGTTAAAATGTCAAACTAAAAACTGTCCGTCTGTCTGTGTTCTTTTTTTCTTTTCTTTTTTTACATCACTGTTGTTTTCTTTTCTTATTCATCCCCATGGTCTCCCTGGTGTTGAACACAAAAGACAACCATCGCTATCCTTACGCTATGCCAAGGCTAAAATGCTAGCTTTCCAATAAAACGATGTCACCCACAAACCATTGGGCTGCTTGTCTGGCTTAGTGACATGAGGATAACCTTCAAGTAGTTCTGTGATTGACATAATGTTGTTATGCTGGCATGGTAAACGCTTAGAATCCTTTAGCAGAGCTTTCCCAATCACACGCACACATGCAACACTATGTAGATCATTTTTTTGTGAGATCAGTAACCCTAGGGTTTGTCTTCCCTTTAGTCTAGACCTCCCCCTTTGTATGAGCCAGTGGTCCACTTTTATTTTGCTTCGGTATGTCTTTGACCTGCTTTTGGAGCTAACTGAACAGGAACCTTGACTGAACACAGGACCCCTGAAGACACTGACAGGCAGACTTGAGTGGAAAGTCTCAAGCTTCGTATCGTCTTTTAAAAACATTCCATTAAAAAAAGCAGCTATTGGATACACTGTGATGTAGGACTGTTTAACGTAGGAGTCTTCCCGTGATGCAGGACCAGAGGTAGGACTGTTTAACGTAGGAGACTTCATGGGAGAAAAAAAGGGATGTTTTGAAACGAGTGGAAAGACGTATTGCACCTGTTTATGGAAATGTTTCAGATTATTATTTTCTCTGTCAAGCGTTATGAACCCCCACCCCCACTTTAAACCCCACCCCCACCCCCCCTTGAACCCCACCCCTTCTGAATATCTTATTTTTCTTTTTTGTTTCCTTTAGTGTTTTATGGACCCCCCCACCCCCCTCCTGTGTAACTGTATTTAAGAAACCATTGTAGATGTTCACTCTCTGATGTTAATCCAGTATGAATAATACTGATGACAAATCATGTCCAGGATAACAATTGGAATAAAGTAAATACAAAATACAAATGTAAGTGTGATTTGCTTTTTTGGAGCAAAATAATGACTAATACACAGCATTACGTAATTTGGAAGCAAGGTGAGTGTGAGTGTGAGTGTGTGTGAGTGTGTGTGTGTCTGAGATGCAGATAGAGAGGCACAGAAGGAGGTGGAGGACAGTCGTAAGGTTGTCTGCAGTGTGGAATCTGACCATATATATATCTATGAATAAGGGTGTTTTAGGAAGCAAGATTGTCATGTTGACTGGATCCTTTCAGTGTTTCTCCTCTGGCTTCTGTCTCGCACCATGTAAATGTATTTTGCAGACATGGGGATTTTAAGGTAATTAAACAACCTGTTGGTGCAATTCAAATGGGGATTATGGCTCATAAAGGGATCCGGAGAGAAATTCCACTCTGTATGTGCTGGGTGTGTAACGTAAACCGATTAAAGGGTTTTGTTTCTGTGGTTTCCCGTGTGACTTGCTCTCTTTACACTGCCTACACCAAACCGGTTGATGTCAAGGGAAACATCTGTTCCGTGTAGTCATTGGCTCCTGCGTCTTTAAGCTCACGTTCGCCGCTGATTTATTACTCTGCCGCTGTTCCGAGGGTGGTGCTGGAACCGGAGAGCTCTGTCCGCCGCCGACACTTGCAGCCATTTTACACAAGCGGAACACAATCATGTCGTGAGCGAAGCGGCACATCACCTGGACGGGACAGACCCAGCCACCGCGTCTGGTCCACGACGAGGCGGTCAAGATGGTGAAGAGGAAGAGCTTGGATGACTCCGACCAGGAGTGTGGAAATGGAATACCGTTCCCTATCCAGACCTTCCTGTGGAGGCAGACTAGGTTAGTGAGGGGAATTGATAACAGGTGTTTGCAGCTGTCGAACCGAATAGAGAAACCAAGGCAACTCACCCGCAAATACAATGTAGAAACGTCGTTTTGAACAGTGGGCCTATGTGAGATAACCAGCAACATACGTTTTTCTCTCTCATTATCCCGGTGTAGATCTAGACCTAACATTTTAAGCGAACATTTCATGCCCGGTTCAAAAATGCTAATTGAGGAAAAACATTATTGGTGTTAAGACGTTACGACGATGTCACGCGCGTGAAACAAACAGCCTAAATCAAAGCTTACATCACTAATGATAATATTCATTCTTTATTTGCAAATTACCTGACATCGGATATGAGCAATTAGCCTATAACTAGTAATTGAGATTAAGCCTTTTGTAGCCTACACCTCTGTTTTAAGGTTCTACATGTTGTAACCGGTTTGATCATGTTTCCAGCGCGTTTCTGCGACCAAAGTTGGGGAAACAGTATGAGGCTTCGTGTGTGGTAAGTCATTTACATAATACCTTAACTCTGATTTGATTAAATAATCGCTCACTCTTGGTCCGGTCTAATCTGATCCTGGCAAACGTACCTGCAAATCAGGAGAGCACTTATCTAATTGCAATTGGTAAATTCGAGTTTTTAACATCGAGTTTAAAAACGTGTATTTGTAGCGCAGTGATCTTAAATGTCTAAATCTAGAATTATGGACGAAAACAGAATGAAGTTGAGGATATTGAGAGCAAGGTCTGCAGTCCGACACCCCTTTGCTTGTGGCCGTATTGAGCATTTGAGCAGAAAACAAACCGTCTTTAGATTCAGTCTCAGTGACCACTTGGCTCGTTCCCCAGTCCTTTGAGCGCGTGCTGGTGGAGAACAAGCTGCACGGGCTCTCTCCCTCCCTGTCTGAGGCTATCCAGAGCATCTCGCGCTGGGAACTGGTCCAGGCAGCCCTCCCCCACGTGCTCCACTGCACCTCCATCCTGCTGTCCAACAGGAACAAGCTGGGTGAGCGCATAGTCATACACACACGTGCATGCACGCACACACACACACGCATCCATGTACACACACATGCATTCATACACAAACATTACACACATGCACACACACACGCTCATTCATGTACAAACACGCATACCCACACACACACCCACAAACATTACACACACACACACACGCTCACACAAATGATCAATCCCTTTCAACAGGACGAAACGCACCATTGACCACCTCTAAACTCTGACCTTTGACCTTCCCCAGGTCACCAGGACAAGCTGGGCGTGGCGGAGACCAAGCTTCTGTACACCCTGCACTGGATGCTTCTGGAGGCCGCGCAGGAGTGCCACGAGCCCAGCCTGGGCCAGGGCTGGTCCGGAAGCAGCAGCGCCTTCCTCCAGCCTCTAGGCAACCAGGGCTCCCCCCCGGGCCCAGGGTCGGGCTCCGGGTCTGGGACGGGCTCGGGCCTCGGCCCCCGGCTCGGAGGCTCTCTGGAGGAGGATGAGCACGCTCGCTCTAAGCTCTTCTACAAGAGCATGGCCACCGTGGAGCTGTTTGTGTTCCTCTTCGCTCCGCTTATCCATCGCATCAAGGTACGCACAAAGAAAAACGCAGGGAAGAAATGAAATGGTGGGGATTAATATGTAATACAACATTTGTATTTATTTATTGAAAACATTATTCAGGTATCTTATTTAATCCCCTCTATTTTCCAACTCTCAGCTAAACTGCAATATAGAGAATGGTCATTTGATTTCCCAAAACATAACTCACCACACAAAAGTAGATATGGGTTTTTAATAAACCATATAACTTGCCTGAACATCACTTTAACAAAGATTGTCTAGCTGCTGTCTCATTGATCTGTGTGCAGATGAGCAGTATTCCTGTTCTCTGGGGAAGCTGGTGATTTCATACTGAGTAAATAGAGTTTCATTGTGTGCTTTGATTCAATTACTCGCCTTGGAAACACAAGTATCCGTGCTTAGTATCCGAGTTAACTCTTTCTAGATTTATCTCTGTGTACAGCTCAGTGGTAGAGCTGTTGACTGCATATCAAAAGGTTGCAGGTCAGGGAGTCAGATGGCTGAGCCGTTAGGAAATCGGGCTATTAATCAGAAGGTTGTCGGTTCGATTCCTGGCCGTGCAAAATGACGTTGTGTCCTTGGGCAAGGCACTTCACCCTACTTGCCTCGGGGAATTGTCCCAGTACTTACTGTAAGTCGCTCTGGATAAGAGCGTCTGCTAAATTTACATTTACATTTATTCATTTAGCAGACGCTTTTATTGAAAGCGACTTCCAAGAGAGAGCTTTAGAAGTGCATAGGTCACTGATAATAACAACAAGATAGCCCCACAGCATTGCGGGTAGTCAAAAACAAGAAGTACATATTGTGAACAACCAAAAAATAGTGCTAAAGGGAAGAAACCATAAGAGCATGTAGTTAAACAAGTTAAAATTACACAACATTAATCTCTAAGTGCAGGTGTACCTGTAGGAAAGCAATACAAATAGGATTAACTAAAATAGAATACAACAGTTTAAACCAGCTACCACTAACCAACAAGAGCAACAGTCTAAGCAAGAGTAAATGACTCAATGTAAATGTCTTGAGTCCCCCCCTCATATGATGTTATAAATATAAAATGTTATTATAATTTTCAGAATGTCTGGAATCTGCAATTAGGCTGTTTTCCTGTGTCACCACGGCCATGTGTCTTTCCTCCAGGAATCTGATCTGACCTTCCGATTGGCCAGCGGGCTTGTCATCTGGCAGCCAATGTGGGAGCACCGTCAGCCGGATGTTCCCGCCTTCTCTGCCCTCATCAAGCCAGTGAGAAACATAGTGACAGGTGAGTCAATCAAATCCAATCCTATTTTATATACAGTACCAGTTAAAAGTTTGGACACATTTTATGTAGCCCTTAATTTGTGTCTAACTTTTTTTCACATGCATAGCCACATCAGGCATCACATACGGCCTGTAGAACTGCACCTAAATCAAATGCAGTCCTGAACACAACCTCTCTGTACAGATCTGTTGTAAACCACTGTTTGCAATGAGCTTTTCTTTGGGCTGCTGCAGCTAATTGCTTCTCATCCATTCTCTTCATCCTCTCCAGCGAAAAGGAATTCTCCCATGAACAACCAGCGCAGCCCCTGTGGACCCAGGAACCCTGGCCCCATGGTGAGAGCTTCTCCACTTCCCCTCCCAGCCCCCCTTGCTTCCTGTCCTCCCCCTGGGCTGGTAATATTAATTAGCAGAGAGTTGGTGCTGTTATCCAGGGTCGTGACCTCCCCTGAGCTTACTGTATGAGTGTAAGATAAGCAAGGGCTGGGAGAATGTAGACTGGCTCTGCTGTTCTGTTCTGTTGTCTTCCATTTAACCTCTCCTCTCCTCTCCTCTGCTTTGCTGTGTACTCTCCTCTCCTCCTCTCTCCTCTCCTCCTTCCTGTTTTCTGCTTATAGGGATTCCAGGTAGTTTGTGAAACCACCCAATCAGATTCATCCTCTCCAGGTGCCGGAGAGCAGAGATGTCGCCGCGGCAACTCTGTGGAGAAAGGCGGGCCCTCACAACAGCCGCCTCTGCTCAAAGGCGTCTCCAAAAAGAAGTGAGTAGAGCCTTCCCAGCCTCACGTCCTCCCAGCCTCACATCCTCCCAGCCTCACATCCTCCCAGCCTCACATCCTCCCAGCCTCACATCCTCCCAGCCTCACGTCCTCCCAGCCTCACATCCTCCCAGCCTCACGTCCTCCCAGCCTCACATCCTCCCAGCCTCATGTCCTCCCAGCCTCACGTCCTCCCAGCCTCACATCCTCCCAGCCTCATATCCTCCCAGCCTCACGTCCTCCCAGCCTCACATCCTCCCAGCCTCATATCCTCCCAGCCTCACATCCTCCCAGCCTCACATCCTCCCAGGCTCTACCTGCCAGCCTCCCTACCCTCCCATCCTCCTGGCCTCCCAGTTATCACAGCCTGCTTTGGCTGCTGTTTCCCAGACACCTCTCTCTCTAACTAGGCTAATTGTGCTGAAATAATGTGTCGTATGTCTGTTACTGGCAGTTTCCCTCTCTCCGTCCGCCAACGGCAGGCCTGGCAGCAGGCCTCTAGCTTCAACCGACCCCAAGCCCCGGTGCCCAGTCTGGGCCTGTTGTGGGCCAGGGATCAGGCGCTAATGTGTGAGGGCATCATCCGGCGTGTGCGAGCGATGTCGACGGTCGCTTGGTTTCCACGGTGACTGCGTGTTGGTGTTGTTGAAGAGACACAGGTTCATGTTCCAACAGGCCCGAGTCCCTCTCTGATGACATCACAGCAGTGCTGACTGGATGAGGCTGAGATGGTGGAGGGTGGTAGGGATGAGATCAGCCATGGCACATGCCTTAGCCAATAGTATGTGAATCTGAATAGACTCCTCCCCCCAGACCCAAGCCTGGCCCCTCCCCCATGCTGGTTCCCTCCCCCAGTGCTCTCAAAGCTCTGAACAAGAATCTCAGTTAGAACAGAAATCCAATCTCATGTCTATATACAGACTGGCTGTAGGCAAAGAGCCCCTATGGGGAAGCAGCACTGTGTGTGCTTGTGTGTAAGGGGGGGGGGGGGCGTGTTTGCACATCAAACAAAAGGAAATTAATTGCTCCCCAGTTATCGCAAGGTTTTGTGTTTTTCACCTGTGTGTGTGTGTCTTGGTGACTGCTGATGAATGGGAAGCCTTATCATGAAGGGTGTTAGAATCTAAAGGTGAATCTAAACCAAGTTGTTCCGTGTGGCCTGTTTAACTCTCTACTCGTCGTCTCACTTCCTGTTTAACTCTCCTCGTTTCACTTCCTGTTTAAATCTCCTCATCTCACTTCCTGTTTAATTCTCCTCATCTCACTTCCTGTTTAACTCTCCTCATCTCACTTCCTGTTTAACTCTCTCCTCGTCTCACTTCCTGTTTAACTCCCTCCTAGTGTCTCAGTGTTGTCCTCTGTGTCTGTGCTGCAGCCAGAGGCTCCATCATAGCTTGGCTGTCATAGCTCCGCGAGGATGCCCAGTCTTACCTTATCTCTGCAGTGAGGCCCTCTCTTATGAACACAGCTCCGCGAGGAGGCCCGTTTTTTACTCAGCTCCGCAGTGAGGCCCTCTCTGACTGAGAGCTCCGCGAGGAGGCCCAGCATTACTTTTCTGACGCCTCACACTCCAATCGCAGCCTCCCCTTGCGATGCTGATGCAGTTTCCATAGCAACCCCTGCTGCAGCCCTGTATGGAGCCGGGGGCTGGGCTGTCTCTGGGGACAGGTGTCGTCACATTGTCTCCACGGCAACCTGACAACACCGGCTGTCCGACTGATGAAGAGAGAGGAGGGGGGAGTGAGGGAGGAAAAGAAGGAAGGGGGAAAGGATGAAGGGGAGGAGGAGAGAGGAGGATAGGAAGGGAGGATGGGGGAAGCGAGGGGCGGAGGGTGTGTGTTGGCTAGACAGTGAAACACAATCCAGCTCCCTGCCTCTCCTTCTCCTGTTCTCTACCATTGATTCATGTAGATATCGACCGGTTGAAAACCACAGTCAAGATTAAATGCCTCTCTCGCTCTCCCTCCCCCCCCCCCATCTCTCCTCTTCTCTCTTAAAAGAGGTTTCGTCAGTCAGAGGGGAAGGATTCACTGCAGGAGTCAGTCAGTGACCTTCATTCCCTCGCCTGCTCAAAGCAGCAGCTTATATATAGTGCTCTCACGTCCACGCTGGCTGTGGGCTCTCCACAGGAACACACACGGCCCGAGGCCTCAGCCACTGTGTTCAGCAGCTCCTTCTGATGCATTATTCACCGGCTGCTGTGTGGAGCTGGAGGTGGAGGGAATGTGAGGGTGTTAGGCTGAATGCAGGAGGCTGTTATAGTAGTTCAGGAGACAGACAATCACGTATTAGATTTTTTTGTCATTTACATTTACATTTAGTCATTTAGCAGACACTCTTATCCAGAGCGACTTACAGTGAGTTCAGGGACATTCCCCCCTGAGGCAAGTAAGGTGAAGTGCCTTGCCCAAGGACGCAACGTCATTCTGTACAGTCGGGAATTGAACCAGCTACCTTCTGATTACTAGCCCGATTCCCTAACCGCTCAGCCATCGGACTCCCAGATTTGAGCATTTATTGTTACATGACATGGAAATGTAGGTTTGACTTTGACAGAGTGGATGATCTAAGGGAAGCACTCCCTGCCTCCTCGATGCAACCCATACATACATGACATATGAGGCAGGGAACAATAAAGATATAATCCCCCTAATGGAGAGAACATACAGACAGCCTGGGGGAGAAGGGGATGGTGGAGGGTGGCAGCAGCACTGATCATACAACAACCAGGGGTGAGTGTGTGCGTGTGTGTGCCTATCCACTCGGCCTTTTAATGTCGTCTTATCAGACGTGGCCCAATGGGCTTGCGCTGGCTGACACAGGTGTGGTAATGAGCGGATGCCGTGCGCTGCCCGACTGCCATGCCTGAACTAGCTGTGCTTATTTACTTATTTTACAATGGGTGGAATAGACACAGGGCCCATTACTAGGATTTTTCCAGCGGCGCGTTTGCCCATGAATCTATTAAATTATTGTTCGCTTTGTGATTCCCCCCCCCCCACCCTCTCCCTCTGATCCCTTCCTTCTCTACCTCCTTTATCACCCCCCCCCCTCCCCCAGGACCTCAGCCCCCTCCGGCCTCCCCGTCTCCCTGGCCCAGCGCGCCCGCTACGCCACCTACTTCGACGTGGCCGTGCTGCGCTGCCTGCTGCAGCCCCATTGGACGGAGGAGGGCGTCCACTGGGCCCTGATGTTCTACCTCCAGCGCCTGCGGCAGATCCTGGACGAGAGGCCGGAGCGCCCGCCCGAGCCCCTGGCCACGCCCCTGCCACGCCCCCGCAGCAGCTCCATGGTGGCCGTCGCCCCCTCCCTGGTGAACACTCACAAGACGCAGGTGCGTGGCTGTCGTAGGGTTACTGGCACCGCCAGTGTTACTGGTGGCATCACTAGTATTGCTAGTAAAACCGTTGATGACGCTATGTGAAAGTGTTGTGGATGTTCTGCCTTTCGTGGGAACGTGTTCATCTGTGTTCGCGTTTGATTGAGCGGTCATTCGAATCCAGCCAGAACACGTTCCAGTATGTGGATGACCTTGACGACAGTCCTGTCTCCACTGGTGCATGTTCACGGTGTGTAGGACATGAGCCTGAAGTGTAACGAGGAGGGAACATCTCTGAGCTCCGAGACGTTTGCCAAGGTCTCTCTGACCAACCTGCGCAGGCAGGCTGTCCCCGACCTCTCCTCCGACCTGGGCAAGAACCTCTTCAAAAAGGTCAGGAGCGTCACCATGACGATACCGCACTCCAGCCAGACACGCCCCCCCGCCCCCTCTGAGTAGTACGAAGGCAGCTTTGATTGATTTGTTAAGAGGAGTCTTTCTCCTACCTTCTCTCTCCTCCTCTCCCTTCCCCCTTTCTCTTTCCCTCTTTTCCCCCCTCTCCCCCCTTCCATTCCCCCCCCCCTCCCTCTCTCCCCCCCCTTTCCCTCTCTCCCCTTCTCCCTCTCTCCCCTTCTCCCTCTCTCCCCCTCTCCCTCTCTCCCCCTCTCCCTCTCTCTCAGTTTAAGACCCGGAGGGAGGACCGAGAGAGGAAGGGCTCCATCCCGTTCCACCACACAGGGAAGAAGCGTCAGCGTCGCATGGGGGTCCCCTTCCTGCTCCACGAGGACCACCTGGACGTGTCTCCCACGCGCAGCACCTTCTCCTTCGGAAGCTTCTCGGGCCTGGGAGACGACCGCCGTGCCCTGGAGCGAGGCGGCTGGCAGGCCACCATCATGGGTCGGTTGTCGATCGACTTTGTTACTCAGTCGCTTGTTTGCTGGTCAGGTAGTTAGCTTGACGGGTAGTTGGTTTTGTTAGCGGTTCACAAGTTGTCGTCTGATTGGCTGACAGGCAAGTTCACGAGGAGGGGGAGCTCGGACACGGCGGCTGACGTGGACAGTTTGAGCGCCAAACACTCCCACTCCCATCACTCCCTGATGCGAGACGCGCCCGATCACGCCAACAGCCACAGCGACAACACGGTCCGAGAGGGAGGTGAGGGCTCCTCACCAAGCTGGAGGGAAGGAGGGAAGGAGGGAAGGGAAGGGAGGGAAGGAAGGAGAGAAGCGGAGAGAGAGGGGGAGGGTTGTACACCAGACTCACTAATGTCTCCTACACGACTGGGCTGAGGTAAAGCCAGAAGAACAGTTTTCCCGTCGCACACTCACTCCTCCTTCCTCCCTTCTTCCTCCCCTTCGGCAACATCCCTTCGTTGCCCCTCCCTCTCTCCTCTCCCCCCTCCTTCCAGTGCGTTCCCAGATCTCCACCATCACCATGGCGACGTTCAACACCACGGTGGCGTCCTTCAACGTGGGCTACGCCGACTTCTTCACGGAGCACATGAAGAAGCTGTGTAACCCGGCGCCCATCCCCGAGACGCCCAACGAGCCGCTGGCGTGCGCCAACCTGCCGCGCAGCTTCACAGACTCCTGCATCAACTACTCCAGCATGGAGGACAGAGAGAACATCGAGGGAACTAACAACTTCATCCTGAAGAACGGCATGCTGGACCTCTCTGTGAGTGGGGAGCCTGGAGGGTGGGTGGGGGGGTGGTGGATGATGATGGATGATGATGGATGATGGATGATGATGGATGGGTGGATTAGTGGGTGGGTGGGTGGTTGAATAAATGGATGGAAGGATGAACGAATGCATGAATGAATGAATAAACTGCTAGATAGATAAATGGATAAATAAGTGGATAAATGGATGGAGGGATGGATGTAGGGATGGTTGGATGTAAAGATGGATGTAGGGATGGATGTAGGGATGTAGGGATGGATGGATGTAGGGATGGATGTAGGGATGGATGTAGGGAGGGATGGATGGATGTAGGGATGTAGGGATGGATGGATGTAGGGATGGTTGGATGTAAGTATGGATGTAGGGATGGATGGATGTAGGGATGGATGGATGGATGTAGGGATGGATGTAGGGATGGATGGATGTAGGGATGGATGTAGGGAGGGATGGATGTAGGGATGTAGGGAGGGATGGATGTAGGGAGGGATGGATGTAGGGATGGATGTAGGGATGGATGTAGGGATGGATGTAGGGATGGATGTAGGGATGGATATAGGGAGGGATGGATGTAGGGATGGATGTACAGCCGTGTCCCAGCCCTGCCCTCCCTGCCCTCTGTGCCAGGCGGTGCTGCGTGCGCTCCACGCCGTCCTCGCCCACGACATCAGCTCCAGGATCTGCGACGTGTCCCTCAACATCATCGACTGCCTGCTCCAGCTGGGTGTGGTGCCCGGCATGGGCAAGACGCCCTCCAAGCCCGACGACAAGGAGAACGAAGAGACACGCCCCAAAGACGGGACCAACCAGGGCCCGGTGGGGGCCCAGGGGGGCGTGGCCGGGGGGACGGGGGCCTCAGCGCCGGGGGGAGGGGGGGGGAGGAGGGGGAGACGATGGAGGGGGAGGAGGTGGTGGGAGTGGAGGCGGAAGCGGGGCCGGAAGCAAGGACGATATCAAGAACAACAAGGAGAAAAACAGCAAGGTAGTGTGTGTGTGTGTGTCTGCATGATTGTCAAAAGACTGTGAGTTTGTCACGTACAATACATTATCCTAACTAAAAACTCATCAAGTCTGTATATTATGTAACTTAACATTGCCCTAACACAGTACCCTGTTGTTCTGTGTGCCCCTCTGTGTGTGTGTGTGCCCCTCTGTGTGTGTGTGTCCACCTGTGTGTGTGTGTGTGTGTGTGTGTGTGTGTGTGTGTGTGTGTGTGTGTGTGTGTGTGTGTGTGTGTGTGTGTGTGTGAAGGAGGAGAGCTCCAGCCTCAGTTCCCACAGACTGGCCCTGACCATGCTCATCAAGATCGTCAAGTCTCTGGGCTGTGCATACGGCTGTGGGGAGGGCCACCGCGGCCTGTCTGGAGACCGGCTACGCACGCAGGTCAGCCCCCCTCTCTCTCTCAGGGGGCACCCACACCCCCTCCCACCCCCCCCCCCCCCCCCCCCCCTCCAACCCTTTCCTGTTTGTTCAACCCAGTATGAATGCCCTGCAGTTTTCTTTCCCATTTTGGCACTGCTATTTCCCTTTGTGTGAGTGTGTCTGCGTGGTACGCATGTGTGTGTGTGTGTATCTGTGTGTGTGTCTGCATGGTACGCATGTGTGTGTGTGTCTGTGTGTGTGTGTGTGTGTGTCTGTGTGTGTGTGTGTGTGTGTATCTGTGTGTGTGTGTGTGTGTGTGTGTATCTGTGTGTGTGTCTGCATGGTACGCATGTGTGTGTGTGTGTATCTGTGTGTGTGTGTGTGTGTGTCTGTGTGTGTGTGTGTGTATCTGTGTGTGTGTGTGTGTATCTGTGTGTGTGTCTGTGTGTGTGTGTGTGTCTGTGTGTGTGTGTGTGTGTATGTGTGTGTGTGTGTGTGTGTGTGTGTGTGTGTGTGTATCTGTGTGTGTGTGTGTATCTGTGTGTGTGTCTGTGTGTGTGTGTGTGTGTATCTGTGTGTGTGTGTGTATCTGTGTGTGTGTGTGTGTCTGTGTGTGTGTGTATCTGTGTGTGTGTGTGTGTGTGTGTGTGTGTATCTGTGTGTGTGTGTGTGTCTGTGTGTGTGTGTATCTGTGTGTGTGTGTGTGTCTGCTAGGCCCAGAACTGTCTGACCAACCTGTACAAGCTGGACAAGCCTCAGTTCCGGCAGACCATGAGGGACTACGTCAACAGAGACTCTCTCAACAACATCGTGGACTTCCTGCACGCGCTCCTGGGCTTCTGCATGGAGCCCATCACTGACAGTAAGACCCAGCTGCACCTGTGTCAGCCGTGCCAAGCCTACACACCCACTCTGCGCATACGCAACCCCATGCCTAACAAGACTGACATTCCTCCTGTTGCAGATGTGGAGCGCGTGCGTGCGAGCGCGCGCGTAAGTGCGTGCGCGTGAAATACGATTTTTGCTGTATCTCGTTGACATGAGTTAATGCGACTCTAAGAGATTGCAAAAATCCTGGTGCTTATAGGCCTGTTTGTTACCTAGAACACTGCAGATGTTGGCCCTCTGGTGTGTGTGGACACTGCACACACCTGCATGTGCACGCACACACACACCAAGCGGCATTTCGCATCAGGACGAAAACATCAAGCATATACATATGCTCTGGAACAGATCAGACGTTCACGGATCTCAACTCTTTATCTGTTTCTCTTCGGCCTCTGTGATTTTACGTCTGTTTCCTTCTGTCTTTCCACTCACCTCTGGTCTGTCGAATCCTTCCGTTCCTCCCCTCTCCTCCTCCCCTCTCCTCCCCTCTCCTCCTCCCCTCTCCTCCTCCCCTCCTCTCCTCCCCTTCACTCCTCTCTTCCTCCTGCCTACTTCCCCTCCTCCTCTTCTCCCCCTCTCCTCCTCCCCCGCCCCCCACTTCCTTGTCTCTCCTCCCCTTCCTTCCCTCCCCACCTGTCCTCCCTCCACTTAAACAAGCTTTATCCCAGCACCCCCTCCATACTCACTCATCCATTCTGTACACTTGCCAATCAGATGCTGTGTGTTCATTACATCCCAGTGGCTTAATGGCTGAACAACGGTGATATCTTCTCAAATGGCACAATTCTCTAAAATAATTCTCTAATTGTTTGAGCCTTTTCTGCTGTTTCTGCTGTAGTGATGTAGTTGGCAAGGTACTGAACAGATGAGTGATTTGATTATGAAAGTGCACTGGACACCCTTTTTGTTTCTAAATGTTTGAATGTCTGTGTCAACTAATGTGCTCGTGAACATGTATGTGTGTGTACCTGTCTCAGTTCACCTGAATCTGAGGTGAGGTGTCGTGTTGTGTCCTTTCTGACACATACATGTGTGTGCTGGCCTGACATGAACATGTGCCACATCTCTTCTCTTGCAGAGTACGGCAGTGCAGGTGACAGGTCCCGGAGGGGCAATAAGAGAAACCTGGGTAGATACACCATCTATAATCTAAACACACATAAACACCATTCTATAATCTAAACACACATAAACACCATTCTATAATCTAAACACACATAAACACCATCTATAATCTAAACACACATAAACACCATCTATAATCTAAACACACATAAACACCATCTATAATCTAAACACACATAAACACCATTCTATAATCTAAACACACATAAACACCATTCTATAATCTAAACACACATAAACACCATCTATAATCTAAACACACATAAACACCATCTATAATCTAAACACACATAAACACCATCTATAATCTAAACACACATAAACACCATCTATAATCTAAACACACATAAACACCATTCTATAATCTAAACACACATAAACACCATCTATAATCTAAACACACATAAACACCATCTATAATCTAAACACACATAAACACCATCTATAATCTAAACACACATAAACACCATCTATAATCTAAACACACATAAACACCATTCTATAATCTAAACACACATAAACACCATTCTATAATCTAAACACACATAAACACCATCTATAATCTAAACACACAAACACCATCTATAATCTAAACACACATAAATACGATCTATAGTCTAAACAAACATGATCTATAATCTAAACACACATAAACACAATCTATAATCTAAACAAACATGATCTGTAATCTAAACAAACTCAAACATGATCTATAATCTAAACACACATAAAAATAATCTGTAATCTAAACACACATAAAAATAATCTGTAATCTAAACACATTTAAACATAATCGATAATCTAAACACACATAAACATGATCTGTAATCTAAACAGCTAGCCCTGATACGATCATCCCTTTAGACTCTGCTCCCATTTCTGCTCCCCTCACTCCTAAAGATCTCTCCTGCAGCTCCTAAATCAAAACACCATCTCTGACTTCAATACTCATTTACATTGTCGAGCTCTGTACAGTTCCAGAACCTATTCTCAGATTCTAGCTCTAATTCCAGAACCTACAGGCTAGATTCTAATTCAAATTCCAGAACCTACAGGATAGATTGTAGCTCAAATTCCAGAACCTACAGGCTAGGTTCTAGTTCTATTCCAGGAATTACAGACTATGTTCTAGATAATAAACTCTTATTATAGATGGACTCTTAATTATAGACCCAATTTCCCTTAGTGAGATACCTGTCTGTCTATGTACCTAGCTAGCAGGCCACAGTCACTTGCATGTATACTTATTCTCAACCAAATCCCTTTTTTAGTTTGCTTCCACATCTGTGCTTTTATTCTTTTGAGCTTCTGGAACTCCTGTTCCCCCCCCCCCCCTCCCTCTGTCCCCGTCCCCCCCCCGTCCCCCCCTCCCTCTTTGTTTGAGCTTGTGTGTTCCACCCCTGAGCAGCTGGACAGACAGTGTTTCCTCCTGACCGCACCACCCCTGTGTGATGTGTTGGTCTCTTCCACTTCCCCATGTCTGCAGACAAGGCTGGGTTTGGGAACAACTTCACCACGGGGGACAACAAGTCCCTGGCCCAGAACATGGAGGCCGTGGTGGTGGGCTGCATGTTCAAGTCTCTGATCACGCGCTGCTCGTCCACCACCCACGAGCTGCACAGCCCCGAGAACCTGGTGAGAAATGCCTCATCCCCCTCTTCCTCTCTCATCCCCACTCACCCTCCTCATTCTCTCTCACCCCTCTCTCATCCTCCTCTTCCTCTCTCATCCCCCCTCCTCATATTCTCCTCTTACTCCCTTTTCCCCTCTCTCTCTCTCTCTCTCTCTCTCTCTCTCTCTCTCTCTCTCTCTCTCTCTCTCTCTCTCTCTCTCTCTCTCTCTCTCTCTCTCTCTCTCTCTCTCTCTCTCTCTCTCTCTCTCTCTCTCTCTCTCTCTCTCTCTCTCTCTCTCTCTCTCTCTCTCTCTCCATCTGTCTGTCTGTCTGTCTGTATCTCTTTCTCCCTCACTTTTCCTCTATCTCTCTCTCTCTCTCGCAGTCATTATTTCCCTGTGGGGATTTCTACCATCATATCTATGTTGTGAAACATGTCTTGTTGAATTATTAAAGGCTGACTGGTAGTGTGACACAATGGAGCCTTGATGAATTATTGAAGAACACGTACACTAAGTATGAACAGACAGTTGTCTGAAGCTGGAAGAAGGAACAAATCATGATGAGAACTCAAACTTGTGATCAACGATTTTTGCCACAACACTGTAGTGCTGGGCTGGGTGTAGTATGTTACCATAGCGCTGGGTGGAGTATGTTGCCATAGAGCTGGGTGGAGTGAGTTGTCATGGCGCTGGGTGCGTCTGTCTGTATGCTGTAACAGGATCCCTCACAGCACTGAGCCACAACGTGGTGTGACATCACAGAGCTCTACCACTGCTGTGCTGTGAAGAGAGATTGGTGGAATATGTCACACACACACACACAGACAGGGTGCTGGAGATTATTATCATGTCCTGTTCCTGCTGGAAATGTGATTTCCTGTTCTCTCTCTTTCCTCTGTCCGTCTTGCACACACACACACACACACTCCTCTATAAACACACACACACTCCTCTGTAAACACACACACACACTCTCTCGCTCCCTCGTTTCCTCGCCTCCTCCAGGGCCTGTACTGTGACATCCGCCAGCTGGTGCAGTTCATCAAGGAATCCCATGGCAACGTGTTCCGCAGGGTGGCACTGAGCGCGCTCCTGGACAGCGCGGAGAAGGTCACCAGCACCAAGAAGCCCGAGGAGAAGGAGGAGCCTAAGCCCCACGTGCCAAAGAGGTATTCCGATTCAACCAATCACAGAACTAGGACAAAGAAGAGCCGTCCGCCATTGGCTGGATAGGTGTCAGTCGTCTCTAAGGACTTTGTCGACACGTATGAGACAGAGCCAGTGTGCTTATATGTTTGTGTGTGTCCGTGTGTGTTTGTGTGTGCGTCTTTATGTGTTTGTGTGTACGTTTGTGTGTTTGTATGCATGTGTGCCTGTGCGTGTGTGTTTGTGTGTTTGTGTGCCTGTCCGTGCGTGTGCAGGTCAGAGGCAGGGTCCTCAGGAGAGAAGGGACTGGTGTCCACCACTGCAGACGAGTGTCGCAGCCTCATCTCCAGTAGACCCCCACAGACACCAGAACAGTGAGTGTCTGCCCCCCTGTGCCCCCCGTGCCCCCTGTCCCCCCATCCCCATGCCCCGACATGCCCTGACACGCCCTAACACTCCCCAACATGCCTCTACTCGCCCTGACATGCCCCAACATGCCCCAACACGCCCCAACACGCCCCAACACGCCCCAACACGCCCCAACATGCCCCAACACGCCCCGACCCACTGACATTCACCCATCTCCCCCACCTTTCCTTCCTTATCCTCTCTTATAAACCCCTGCATGGTGGACACAGTCCTTCTACAATCCTGCAGTCAGATCTTTCAGTGACATTACCAACACTACAGATGCCAATCGCAAAAACCCTCTGAAGAACGTGATCTGAATGCATCTGAACGTCAGCTTTGGGTTTTACGTGTTTTTTGTCGTCTTGAGTATTGTGTGTAAAATTAATTAAACTTGACAGCAATGCATAATGCATTCATATTGTGTTACAATCTTTCTCTGTCACTATCTCTCATCACCTCGCTACTGCTCTCACTCCCTTTCTGTCTCTCTCCCACCTCCCTCTCTTCCCCTCTACCTCCCTCTTTGTCTTTCCTTCTCTCTCTCTCTCTCTCTCTCTCTCTCTCTCTCTCTCTCTCTCTCTCTCTCTCTCTCTCTCTCTCTCTCTCTCTCTCTCCTCCCCCCCTCTCTCTCTCCCTCTCACCCCCCCCCCCCCCGCTCCCTCCCCCCCCTCTCTCTCTCTCTCTCTCTCTCTCTCTCTCTCTCTCTCCCCCCCCCCCCTCCCCCCCAGTGAGGAGCAGGTCCCAGGGGCTCTTCTGGGCAGGAAGGACTTCTGGAGGAAGATGTTCAAGTCCCAGAGCGCCGCCAGCGACACCAGCAGCCAATCAGAGCAGGACACGTCAGAGTGTACCACCGCTCACTCGGGCACCACCACCGACAGACGCTCGCGCTCGCGCTCGCGCCGCATCTCCCTCAGGAAGAAACTCAAGCTGCCCATCGGTAGGTGCTCCGTGTGCCCACAGCGCTCCCCAGTGGTGCTCTGGTGGAACTGCAGAACTGAGGCGCCACGACTGTGTAGCGTCTGGTGGTAGTGGTGCTTGTACTGCCCACCGTCTGTTGTGACGACACAGCGGATGACGTCGGTGAAGTTGGTGTTTCAGAAGTGTGTGTTTCAGAAGTGGGTGTTTCAGAAGTGGGTCTTTCAGAAGTGTGGGTTTGAAGGACAGGTCTATTCACCTGTGGTGTTTCTCTGTGCTCCATCTTGTCCACAGCATGCCGTAGGACTGTTCAACTACCAATCACCCTCTCTGTGTTACGTATGTGCAAGTGTGTGTGTGCGTGTGTGTGTACTGACCATCGACCCATTGCACGTTGACTCTCCCTGTGTTTGCCTGTGTCGACTTCCTGTGTGAAACAGAACAGAGGAGGAGGTCGCTTGATTCCAGCCTGCGTGAGCTCTGATGTCGAAGCGTTGTGTTTGACGCTGTGTGTGTGGGTGTGTGTGTTTGATGCTGTGTGTGTGGGTGTGTGTGTTTGACGCTGTGTGTGTGTGTGGGTGTGTTTGATGCTGTGTGTGTGGGTGTGTGTGTTTGATGCTGTGTGTGTGGGTGTGTGTGTTTGACGCTGTGTGTGTGTGTGGGTGTGTTTGACGCTGTGTGTGTGTGTGTGTTTGATGCTGTGTGTGTGGGTGTGTGTGTTTGATGCTGTGTGTGTGGGTGTGTGTGTTTGATGCTGTGTGTGTGGGTGTGTGTGTGTTTGACGCTGTGTGTGTGGGTGTGTGTGTTTTACGCTGTGTGTGTGTGTGTGTGTGTGTGTGTGGGTGTGTGTGTTTGACGCTGTGTGTGTGTGTGTGTGTGTGTTTGACGCTGTGTGTGTGTGTGTGTGAGCTTCCCTTCCCGGTGGCCTGGCTTTGAGCTCAGTGTCTGCTGCTTGATGAGTTCATGACCCAGTACGGCTGTACGGCTTTCTCCCTTTGCACCCCTCCCTGTTCACCCTCCTCTTCCTCCTCTGACATTATATATTGTGTGTGTGTGTGTGTGTGTAGGTAACTGGCTGAAGCGGTCGTCCCTGTCAGGCCTGGCTGATGGGGTGGAGGACCTGCTGGACATCAGCTCTGTGGACCGCCTCTCCTTCATACGCCAGAGCTCTAAGGTCTGGTCACACACACACACATATGCAGAAACATACACACATACACACACACACACACCCCCCATTTAGTTTTAATTCAGATAATAACTATTGTTGTTACGTTGATGCTCACTGCTCCTTTTTGTGTATGTGTGTGTGTGTGTGTGTGCGTGTATTTGTGTGTGTCTGTGTGTGTGCCCCTGACGCCCGCCCCCGCAGGTGAAGTTCACCAGTGCTGTGAAGCTGTCTGAGGGGGGCACTGTAGAGTACGGCCGTGACGAGGAGGAGAACTTCTTCAAGCGGCTGGGTAAATGGAGATCTGGCCGGAGGAACCCGTCCAAGCTCCACCACACAGAAGAGAAAGATGGTAGAACATGGGGGTGTCCTCCTCCCCCCCGTCACCCCCTCCTCTCTCGTTCTCCTTTCACCTCCCTCTCCTCCTCCAGTCTCCCTGTCCTCCCCCATTCCCCTCTCCTCCCCCGTTCTCCCCCTCCTCTCTCGTCCTCATCTCTGCTCTCCGCCACCAACCCCGACCACCCAACCAACCTCTCCCTCTGTCTACTAGTCTGTCCTGCCCTGTCCAGTCCTGTCAGTGTGTGTGTGAAGCATGTTGCTGCTGGCACTACCTGCATAGCTCCATGTCTCCCTCCTGTCTCTCACCCTGTCTCCCTCCTGTCTCCCTCCTGTCTCCCTCCTGTCTCCCTCCTGTCTCCCTCCCTGTCTCCCTCCCTGTCTCCCTCCTGTCTCCCTCCTGTCTCCCACCCTGTCTCCCTCCTGTCTCCCTCCCTGTCTCCCTCCCTGTCTCCCTCCTGTCTCCCTCCTGTCTCCCTCCTGTCTCCCTCCCTGTCTCCCTCCTGTCTCCCTCCTGTCTCCCTCCCTGTCTCCCTCCTGTCTCCCTCCTGTCTCCCTCTCTGTCTCCCTCCTGTCTCCCTCCCTGTCTCCCTCCTGTCTCCCACCCTGTCTCCCTCCTGTCTCCCTTCCTGTCTCCCTCCCTGTCTCCCTCCTGTCTCCCTCCTGTCTCCCTCCTGTCTCCCTCCTGTCTCCCTCCCTGTCTCCCTCCCTGTCTCCCTCCCTGTCTCCCTCCTGTCTCCCTCCTGTCTCCCTCCCTGTCTCCCTCCTGTCTCCCTCTCTGTCTCCCTCCTGTCTCCCTCCCTGTCTCCCTCCTGTCTCCCTCCTGTCTCCCTCCCTGTCTCCCTCCTGTCTCCCTCCCTGTCTCCCTCCTGTCTCCCTCCTGTCTCCCTCCTGTCTCCCTCCCTGTCTCCCTCCTGTCTCCCACCCTGTCTCCCTCCTGTCTCCCTCCTGTCTCCCTCCCTGTCTCCCTCCTGTCTCCCTCCCTGTCTCCCTCCCTGTCTCCCTCCTGTCTCCCTCCTGTCTCCCTCCCTGTCTCCCTCCTGTCTCCCTCCTGTCTCCCTCCCTGTCTCCCTCCCTGTCTCCCTCCTGTCTCCCTCCCTGTCTCCCTCCTGTCTCCCTCCTGTCTCCCTCCTGTCTCCCTCCTGTCTCCCACCCTGTCTCCCTCCTGTCTCCCTCCTGTCTCCCACCCTGTCTCCCTCCTGTCTCCCTCCTGTCTCCCTCCTGTCTCCCTCCTGTCTCCCTCCCTGTCTCCCTCCTGTCTCCCTCCTGTCTCCCTCCTGTCTCCCTCCCTGTCTCCCTCCTGTCTCCCTCCTGTCTCCCTCCCTGTCTCCCTCCTGTCTCCCTCCTGTCTCCCACCCTGTCTCCAACCCTGTCTCCCTCCTGTCTCCCTCCTGTCTCCCACCCTGTCTCCAACCCTGTCTCCTCTGTTGGCCATGTGTGAAACACCCTCAGTCTCCATCTTACACTCTGCTTAATCTGTGGTGCTTTTTGTCAATTTTGTCTTTTAGTTGTCAGGTTTTGGCGAACGAAATCATGTTTATCCCCCCCTCCCCCCTCCCAGGGCCTCACGGGTTCCAGGAGCGCCTGGCGGCGAGCCAGGAAGCCATGAAGAACAAGAACGTGGTGAACCTGGGCGCCATCCGCCAGGGCATGAAGCGCTTCCAGTTCCTGCTGAACTGCTGCGAGCCGGGAACCATCCCTGACGCCTCCATCCTGGCTGCCGCCCTCGACCTGGTGAGGCAGGTCATGAACCATGACCTCTTCTATTAGCCAATGCTTTTTCATTCACAGCCACGTACAGGGGGGATTTGAACCTGTGTCCTCTGGATCGGGAATTTAAAAGTGGTGAAAAAGTATTTTGTTACAAACCTAACATACTGAACTGTACAAACCTTCCCAAAGCAGCAGAAGACTCCCATTATGGAGATCAAAATGTACTCGAATAGTCCAATTGTCCAATCCAGACCAACAGGAAGTGACACGTACTTCCTGGTTTGACCTCAAACAGGAAGCTCCTGTGGTGGCCAGGGCCTCGCTGTTCCTGGAGTGCGCCCGCTTCGTCCACCGCTGTAACCGCGGCAACTGGCCAGAGTGGATGAAGGGTCACCACGTGAACATCACAAAGCGAGGGCTGTCCCGTGGACGTTCTCCGGTGGTGGGGAACAAGAGGAACCAGAAGCTGCAGTGGAACGCTGCTCAGCACTTCTGCCAGTGGGGAGACGTGAGTCCACACAGCAGAGAGAAGCATGAGCACGCTAGCACAGGCACTGCCAGCAGCACTGTTCAGGAGGATGTGAAGGTAGTTATTGTCTCTGTCTGTCTGTGTGTGTGTGTGGGTGTGTGTTTGTGTGTGTGTGTGTGTGTGTGTGTGTGGGTGTTTGTTTGTGTGTCTGTGTGTGTGTGTGTGGGTGTGTGTTTGTGTGTCTGTGTGTGTGTGTGTCTAGGCCATCGGTACGAGGTTGAGTGAGCTGTGTCACTCCGACAGCGAGAGCCCTGCCAACATCCTGGGCTTCATCTACGACGAGGAGACCAAGAGAAGGATGAAGAAGGAGGATGAGGAGGAAGACTATTTAGACGACAGTAAGAGGAAGGGTGGAGAGAAGGAACACAGTCTTCTTCACTTCCAGGTTCGGCCGCTGAAATGTTGACGCTTTCTTCTTCTGTCGATAGACACGGTGAACCCTACAAAGTGCGGCTGTCCGTTTGCCCTCAAAATGGCCGCCTGCCAGCTGCTGCTGGAGATCACAACGTTCCTCAGGGAGACCTTTCCCTGCCTGCCCCGGCCGCGCACAGAGCCTCTAGTGGTCAGTAGCAGGACTGCACCAACACATACAGAGCTCCTAGTGGTCAGTAGCAGGACTGCACCAACATCTCTCACCCAGGGCCAGATGTACAGTAAATATGCATCTAAGCATTCTGACCCACAGTAGACAAAATTAATTAAAAAGTATATATATATATATATATACATTATTATATATTTTTTATATTATATACAGTTTATTAAAAAGCATAAATATGTATGTAAATGATGTACAATTTAAAAGTATTAAAGGTTATTTAATGATGAACTGCTTCCTCTCCTCCAGGACCTGGACAGCTGCCGTCTGCGTCTGGACCCGGAGCTGGGACGTCACCGCTACGAGAGGAAGATCAGCTTCGCAGGCATCCTGGACGACGAGGACGGCCACGACTCGCTCAACAGCAGCAGTCACACGCTCAAGTCTGACACGGCCTGCGAAGACAAGAAAGCCCAGGAGCCCCTGGGTGAGAGGGGGAGGGGGTGGGGGTGGGAGGAGGGGTGGTTGTGGGTGAGAGGAGGGTGTGATAGAATGCCACAATTATTTCATACTTATTTCATCCTCATTTATCTCTTTCTCCTCCCCTTTCCTCTCCTCCCTTCCCCTCCCCTCCTCTCCTCTCCTCTCTCCTGTCCTCTCCTCCCTTCCCCTCCCCTCCTCTCCTCTCTCCTGTCCTCTCCTCCCCTCCCCTCTCTTCACCTCCCCTCCCCTCCCCAGCCCCCATCAGGAAGATCCGTATCGCGGGCTCCCGGCTGCTGCAGATCAAGGGGGCCAGGAGTTTCCGTGTTAAGAAGGGGGGGTCTCTGTCCTCCATCCGGCGTGCGGGGAGTCTGAAGAGCACCAAGATGTCCCGGCAGGACTCTTCGTCGGAGAACGACGAGGGCCTGCTGTCCCAGAGCAGAGACACCGTCACGGACATAGGCAAGGACTGGCTTCACCTAGACTAGGGTTATAACATGGACATAGGCAAGGACTGGCTTCACCTAGGCTAGGGTTATAACATGGACATAAGCAAGGACTGGCTTCACCTAGGCTAGGGTTATAACATGGACATAGGCAAGGACTGGCTTCACCTAGGCTAGGGTTATAACATGGACATAAGCAAGGACTGGCTTCACCTAGGCTAGGGTTATAACATGGACATAGGCAAGGACTGGCTTCACCTAGACTAGGGTTATAACATGGACATAGGCAAGGACTGGCTTCACTAGGGTTATAACATGGACATAGGCAAGGACTGGCTTCACTAGGGTTATAACATGGACATAGGCAAGGACTGGCTTCACTAGGGTTATAACATGGACATATGCAAGGACTGGCTTCACTAAAAAGTATGTGTGTGTGTATGTGTGTGTGTGTTCTCCACAGGGAGTCCCTGGAGTACCAGTGAGCCCAGCATCGAGCCGGAGGGGCAGAGCTCTGGGGGAGCTGAGGACAACTACCACCGTAACATGTCCTGGCTCCACGTAGGTGCCGGGATGGAGCGTGTGTGTGTGTGTGTGTGTGTGTGCAGTTCAGCTAAGTGCATCTGTGGGACTGACTCTTTGCTTGTGTGTACATCCTTGACTTGTAGTTTACCTACAGTATATCCATCTCCTCCCCCTCCTCTCCTCCCCCCCTCCCCCCTTCTCTCCCCCCCAGATCATGATCCTGCTATGTAACCAGCAGAGCTTCATCTGCACCCACGTAGAGTTCTGCCACCCTCGCTGCTACCAGCACCACAGCCGCTCCTGCGCCCGGCTGGTGCGCTCCGTCAAGCTGCTCTACGGAGACACGGTGGACAGTCTCCGCGACGACGGAGCCTCTGGGAACATTGGGGCGCGCCCCAAGAAAAGCAAAGAGGTGCCGCTTTGAGTTCTGATTGGCTGTGCGTTGTACGACTGCAGAGTTCTGATTGGCTGTGCGTTCTGCGACTGCAGAGTTCTGATTGGCTGTGCGTTCTGTGACTGCAGAGTTCCGACAAGTCGTGTCTGCGAACGCCGTCGATGAAGAGACGACCTGCTGAGTCCAGCTCGGAGGGCAAGAAGGACACCAGCATGCTGAAGTACATCAGGAATCAGGTAGCCTGCCTGTCTGGACTGCACCCATACACAGCCCTCTTCTCCCCATCAGCATCCCCCTCTCTCTTTCCCTCCTCTCCATCTCTCATACTCAGATTGCTAATGAACGCTATGCTGTGTGTAACAACATGATAACCCATGCTAAAGCTGCTCTCTAACCAAAGATAATCGTCATGTATGAGCACGCTAACCCATGCTCTAGCACCTCGCTAACCAATGCTAGCCTTTCTTCATGGACAAGCTAACCCATGCTCTAGCACCTTGCTAACCAATGCTAGTCTTTCAGTGGCAACAGGCCAGCCAATGCTACCGTAGCATGCTAACTCTCTTGCCCCTCCCACCAGGTGATGAGCCTGTCCCCGGCCCCTCTGTCCCTGCTGATCAAGGCAGCGACCATCCTGACAGATGACATGTACGGGGACATCCAGCCGGCCGCCTGGGAGCTGCTCCTCAGCGTGGATGAACACATGGCGGCTGCAGCAGGTGACCAAGGCTGGCGTTTACGTTTCAGTCCTGTGTTCCCACGCTTCGATCCAGAGCGATAAACGATACAGATAGCACCTGTGGAAAGTGTGCGGTCCTGGAGAAGCAGGTCATTTACGCCGTAATGAGTTACGGAAATATCCCCTTCCCTCCTTCCCCCCTCCCCTCCCTGCCCCTCCTCCTTCCTCTCACCCCTAGCCGCCATGTTCCTGCTGTGTGCGGTGAAAGTACCGGACGCCGTGACGGAGATGATGATGGCAGAGTTTCAGCACCAGGAGGCGTGCCAGCGCATCAACTCCGTTCACAAGTTCTACACCCTGTGGCGCTTCCGCTACCAGGTGTGGCCACGCATGGAGGAAGGGGCACAGCAGATCTTCAAGGTACAGAACCAACCACCAACACCACCCTCACCCCAACACCCCCGTCATCCTAACCCCCATACCCCCATCATCCTAACCCCAACACAACCCTCACCCCAACACCACCATAATCCTAACCCCAACACCCCCATCATCCTAACCCTAACACCCCCATCATCCTAACCCTAACACAACCCTCACCCCAACACCCCCATCATCCTAACCCCCATACCCCCATCATCCTAACCCCAACACCCCCATCATCCTAACCCTAACACCCCCATCATCCTAACCCCAACACCCCCATCATCCTAACCCTAACACCCCCGTCATCCTAACCCTAACACCCCCATCATCCTAACCCTAACACCCCCATCATCCTAACCCCAACACCCCCATCATCCTAACCCTAACACCCCCGTCATCCTAACCCTAACACCCCCGTCATCCTGACCCCAACACCCCCATTATCCTAATTCAAACAGTACAGTCATGTTCCTGAAGTATCTTGTGTGTTTCAGATTCCTCCGCCCAGCATCAACTTCACCCTCCCCTCTCCTATCCTGGGCATGCCCTGCGTGCCCATGTTCGACCCGCCCTGGGTACCTCAGAACACGGGCAGCGTCCAAGACCCAATCAACGAGGACCAATCTGTAAGTCCCACCCCTGAAACCTAGGTTACTGTTGATGGATGGTTTCCATATCAGCAGTGACAATAAGTGCTTTGATGAAGACAAGTGGTCAGCCTTACTGCAAAGCACATTTGGTCATAATATGACCATAACGCATGCAAATAACAACAGTATGTATAATGAATCCCTTTCTCACTACAGTCAATAACAGTTCACATCTTAACTTCTTGCTAATGCTAGACTTGATTTGCCACCACATTTATGGTAACATTTGGTACTGTCATGCCAGTTTGATGTTGTCTCTGTGTTGCAATTCCACCAAGAAATAACCTTCAATGGCAAATTAAGAAACATACAATACCGTGTCTTTAGTTAGCATAGATGCTAAACTGACAGTTGGGCAAAAGGCCGGAAATGTTGGCTTGATTTCTTGGCGTTTTTACCCCCATGAAGCTGTCTGTCTAGCATGTCAACACTTAACATTGTTTAGACAGCTCTAAGTCAAAGTGATCACTGACAGAATACCATGGTCCTATCTGTAATTTATATATCTATCAACTTTTCTTTGTTTTTAGTTCCCCACATTAATTCAGTCAATCTATGCCATAGTAAGTTGTGATTTACGTACGGACAATGCTTGTTTGGGTGCATCATGTGACCTGAGTTAACCTCTTGATGACTGAATGAGACCAGACAGATACATAAGGAGAGGCCAAACCTTTAGGGGATCCCATGGGCCATACTAAATGCATCCTACACACACATCACATCACACACACACACACCACTGGACTGGAAATGTGCTTGGACCTCATTGTGAAAACAGCATGTGTCGTTGGGCATCAGTATGTACCTGCATGAGTGTTGCCGATGGAAACCATTTGCAAGTCCGTTTCTTCTTTGTGTTGATGGTGGTGCCTCCATCCATATGGGGGAATGCTTCAACGCATAAGAACCTTGGATAAGATATGTTCTCCTGACCAAGATCCTCCCAAAACACAGACACACGGAACGTCCCTGTTCCACCAAGCAACTATTTTCCATAAATTAATCGTTGCAAACTGTTTTTGGCCTGTCTTGGTGACCTGTACGATGACCCACGTTCAGGAGAATATAGCAGCATGAGCCATACAGGTACCCATGCCCTCCATGTGCTGTAGAGGAAATGGCTAAGTCCTGTCACTGTCTAGTTGTTTACATTACCAAATGTTGACCTCTACAACCTCAACAAGACATAAGAAGTTTAAAAATGTCACAACTCCACACAAAGTTCCAGGAGGCCCTGTGCTGTGGGGGCTTCCCTCTGGGCCCTGAGTGTCTGTGTGCTCTTCTGACCCTCTGAACCCTGACCTCTGACCCCTAACCCCCTGCAGAAGTCCTTCTCGGCGCGGGCCGTGTCCCGATCCCACCAGCGGGCGGAGCACATCCTGAGGAACCTGCAGCAGGAAGAGGAGAAGAGACGTCTGGGCCGCGAGGCCAGCATCATCACCGCCATCCCTGTGGCTCAGGAGGCCTGCTACGAGCCTAGCTGCAGCCCCCCACCAGAGCAGGAGGAGGAAGGTGGGGAGGAACACCACACCCAACACTAACACCACCCAACACTAGCACCACACCCAACACCACACCCAACACTACCACCACCCAACACTAGCACCACACCCAACACTACCACCACCCAACACTAGCACCACCTACCCCTATCATCTCACCCAACACTAGCACCATACCTAACCCTTAGGTTTGATCGTCGCCATTTTATCAAGTCTTTACTCAGAGCACATAGTGGCCATTCTTACAGTTGTGGGTTGCATAGCCGAATTGAGATGCAGGAAACTGCTGTGCGTCTGTTTTCCTGTCTGACTCCTCCCCTCCCCTCCCCTCCCCTCCCCTCCCCTCCCCTCCCCTCCCCTCCCCTCCCCTCCCCTCCCCTCCCCTCCCCTCCCCTCCCCTCTCCTCTCCTCTCCTCTCCTCCCCTCCCCTCCCCTCTCCTCTCCTCTCCTCTCCTCTCCTCCCCTCCCCGCCAGCAGAAGAAGTGGTGAACCTGGCGTCCCGCCGCCTGTCCGTCAGCCCGTCCTGCACCTCCAGCAACTCCCACAGGAACTACTCATTCAGGCGCGGCTCTGTGTGGTCTGTCCGCTCCGTGGTCAGCGCTGAAGGTGAGAGAGAGAGAGAGAGAGAGAGAGAGAGAGAGAGAGAGAGGGAGAGAGAGAGACAGGGCGAGGGGGAGAGAGATTATTCAAAGAGATACTGCAGGTGTGCAGGTTTGAAGTACGGTAGAAGATCAAGGATCAGTAGTGATCGATAAGTGTGCTCTGTGTGTGACACAAGCGTGTGTCCCTCTGCCAATCAGACGAGGAGAACACCACGGAACACACCCCGACCCATCACATGCTGCAGCCACCCCAGGCCGTCTTCCCAGCATGCATCTGTGCTGCCGTTTTACCCATAGTGCACCTCATGGAGGATGGGGAGGTGCGAGAGGATGGCGTGGCAGGTAGGTGTCATCGATTAGTTTTCTTGTGAGTTTACCGTCGCTCTGTTTCTTGCTCTGATCGGACTCGGTTTCCCACAATGCCCCAGTGAGTGCAGTGGCCCAGCAGATCCTGTGGAACTGTCTGATTGAGGACCCCGCCCTGGTGTTGCGTCACTTCCTGGAGAAGCTGACCGTTAGCAACAGACAGGTAGAGTTTGTTTCCACACGCACGCACGCACACACACACACACCCACACACACACTGAAGATGACCGTCTGAAAGAATAAATGTAAGTTGCTGTTGAGAGTTGAGGACTTGTGTCTCTCTGTCAGGATGAGTTGATGTACATGCTGAGGAAGCTGCTGCTGAACATTGGAGATCTCCCCGCTCAGACCTCCCACATCCTCTTCAACTACCTGGTGAGAGCTCCTCTGGTCTGACACACATCTGAGGAAGCAAATGACTGACACCATGTTTTGAATTTTAAAAGGCATTGAATACTTAATATTGAAATTGAAAACACCACCAAATTTACTAAATTACCTGGCTAAATAAAGGTGAAATGTATATATATTTTTTTTATGGTTGGTTTTGAATTCAGCCCTTTAGAATTGAAATGTGGATTTATTGCAATGTAAAAAAATATAATTTCTTCTCAAAATATAGTTTGCTTTTTTGGGGGGGGAAACCGTTAACAGTAGATTTTCCCTTGCGTCTCCCTCCCCCTTAGGTGGGCCTCATCATGTACTTTGTGCGGACGCCGTGCGAGTGGGGTATGGACGCCATCTCGGCCACGCTGACCTTCCTGTGGGAGGTGGTGGGCTACGTGGAGGGCCTGTTCTTCAAGGACCTGAAGCAGACCATGAAGAAGGAGCAGTGTGAGGTCAAGCTGCTGGTGACGGCCTCCATGCCAGGTAACCTGCAGGACCATCACTGCCTGAGAAGGGTTAGAGGACTTGTCAACAAGGGTTTATTTATCTTTTTGCGAAGGAATAATTTGTTTGATAATTTATTTTACTTATTCATTAATTCCGAAATTGAAAATAATTTGTTAATCCATTCATAAGCCACAGTGTTTTTGACTTCAATCGGCAATTCACGTGTTCGTTAATTCAGTCCGATAATTCCCGTTCGTTAATTCAATCGATAATTCATATGTTCGTTAATTCAATCGATAATTCATATGTTGGTTAATTCAGTCCGATAATTCCCGTTCGTTAATTCAATCGATAATTCATATGTTTGTTAATTCAATCGATAATTCATATGTTGGTTAATTCAGTCCGATAATTCACGTTCGTTAATTTAATCCATAATTCATGCGTCTGCTGCGTTCTCAGGAACCAAGACCCTGGTGGTTCACGGGCAGAACGAGTGTGACATCCCCACACAGCTGCCTGTTCATGAAGACACCCAGTTTGAAGCCCTGCTCAAGGTCAGTTTGAAGCCATGCTCAAGGTCAGTTTGAAGCCCTGCTCAAGGTCAGTTTGAAGCCCTGCTCAAGGTCAGTTTGAAGCCATGCTCAAGGTCAGTTTGAAGCCATGCTCAAGGTCAGTTTGAAGCCATGCTCAAGGTCAGTTTGAAGCCATGCTCAAGGTCAGTTTGAAGCCATGCTCAAGGTCAGTTTGAAGCCCTGCTCAAGGTCAGTTTGAAGCCATGCTCAAGGTCAGTTTGAAGCCATGCTCAAGGTCAGTTTGAAGCCCTGCTCAAGGTCAGTTTGAAGCCCTGCTCAAGGTCAGTTTGAAGCCATGCTCAAGGTCAGTTTGAAGCCATGCTCAAGGTCAGTTTGAAGCCATGCTCAAGGTCAGTTTGAAGCCCTGCTCAAGGTCAGTTTGAAGCCCTGCTCAAGGTCAGTTTGAAGCCATGCTCAAGGTCAGTTTGAAGCCCTGCTCAAGGTCAGTTTGAAGCCATGCTCAAGGTCAGTTTGAAGCTCTGCTCAAGGTCAGTTTGAAGCCCTGCTCAAGGTCAGTCTGTCAGTTTGAAGCCCTGCTCAAGGTCAGTCTGTCAGTTTGAAGCCCTGCTCAAGGTCAGTCTGTCTCCCCTGCCTGTACTTACCTCAGCGCGTGGCTGTTAGCGTTACAGTTATCGTTAAAGTTATAGTTCTTGGTGTAAACGGGACGTAACGCTGTCTTAAACTCCGGTCTGCAACAGGAGTGTCTGGAGTTCTTCAACATTCCCGAGGCCCGTTCTGCACACTACTTCCTCATGGACAAGCGCTGGAACCTCATCCATTACTCCAAGGTCTCTCTACCTCCCTCTCTCTCTCTCTCATCCATTACTCCAAGGTCTCTCTCCCTCCCTCTCTCTCTCTCTCTCTCTCTCTCTCTCTCTCTCTCTCTCTCATCCATTACTCCAAGGTCGGAAAACGGGATGAGTAACAGTATTGAATGTGACAGAGACAAATATATTTGAGAAATTGTATCGAATTCACAGATTGCAATTGATTTAGTTCATCTTGTTCTGTATCGATCAGAAGGGCAATCCCAGATTGAAAAACACAAATCAAAGACACCATAGACATGACCATCAAAGACATGTTTTTAATTTAAAAAAGGCATTGAAAACTTAATATTGAACTTTAAACACCACCAAATGTGTTGGTTTTGAATTCAGTTCTTTAAATTTGAATTGTTCTATTTGAATTTCAGAAGCTTGAATTTTGTTGGCTAGGAATTTTAGGGTCCTGAATATTTTTTTTACATTCATGTTTCAATTGTAAAGAGGAGAATTCAAAAACATCAAACCATGTTTAAATGTCAATATTAAGTATTCAATGCCTTTTTTTAAACATGAAGTCACTGATTTTGCTTCCATAGATTGATCCTAAAATCTTAGTTTTTCTGATCTCCTGTATGTGCTCGACCCTCATCTCTAATGCTCACCTGTTCTGCTGTGTGTCTTCCAGACCTACGTCAGGGACATCTACCCCTTCAGGAGGTCTGTCTCTCCTCAGCTCAACCTGGTGCACATGCTCCCTGAGAAGGGCCAGGAACTCATCCAGAAACAGGTACAGGAGAGACCTGACACCTGGACTGGCCTCACACCTGAGAAACTCTCTGTCTCTCTCTGTCTCCCTCTCTTTCTCTCCCTATAGTTGGTCCAACTCTTGTCTCTGATCATCTGTCTCTTTATCTCCTTATGTGTCTCTCTTTCTCTCAGTCTCTCTCCATCTCTCTCCATCTCTCTCTCTTTGCCTCCCCCACCCACCCACCTACCCATTACATCTCCCCTTCTTTCTCTCTCTACTTTACAGTACAGTCTGGTGTATTTATTGCCCCCTCCCTCTCTCTCTCTCTCTCTCTCTCTCTCTCTCTCTCTCTCTCTTTCCCTCCCTCCCTCCCTCTCTTTCCCTCCCTCTCTCTTTCCCTCCCTCCCTTCCTTCTTTTGTCTCCCTCCCTCCCCTAGGTGTTTTCCCGTAAGCTGGAGGAGGTGGGCAGGGTTCTGTTCCTCATCTCTCTGACCCAGAACATGCCGGCGGTCCACAAGCAGTCCCACGTGTCCCTGCTCCAGGAAGACCTGCTGCGCCTGCCCTCCTTCCCCCGCACCGCCATCGACGCCGAGTTCTCCCTCTTCAACGAGCCCCAGGGTAGGCCAGTCTGACCTTCTAGAACTCCAACAGATCGGACACACATCAGACACACTTCACTCTGGTGCAGGGGCGGGAGGTTCCATTACACTACTCATTTTTGACATTCTTATCTATTTTTTCATCATACACATTTTTGAAAACGTGGATGTAAATTCACGATTTTAGATTACGATGGCAAAGATGGTAGATGTTCGGTGTACTGACAGCCATGTTTGGAAACTTTCCCAACCCCCTCGTGTGTGTGAACCCCCCCCCCCCCCCAGGCAAGGAGCTGTTTGGGCTGGACACCCTCCACAAGGTGCTGTGGATCAAGCTGCTGGAGGAGATGTTCCTGGGCATGCCAAGTGAGTATCCCTGGGGCGACGAGATGATGCTCTTCCTCAGCGTATTCAACGGCGCCCTGCTGCTGCACCCCGAGGACAGCGCCCTCCTCAGGCAGTACACCGCCACTGCCATCAACACGGCAGTGCACTTCAACCACCTGTTCTCCCTCAGTGGCTACCAGTGGATCCTGCCCACCATGCTGCAGGTAGGCACACCTCACACACACTATGTTATACACACCTGTACACGCACACACTCACTATAATATACACACCTGGACACACACACACATGCAGGCGCATGCTGACACTGCGTTGTTGTTGTTGCTGCAGGCCTATGCTGACTATGAGAGCAACCCTCTGCTGCGGCAGGGGGTCGAGTTCTGCTGCAGACAGTTCTACATCCTGCACAGGAAGCCCTTCGTCCTGCAGCTGTTCGCCAGCGTGGCCCCTCTGCTGGAGTTCACCGTGAGACACACACACACGTGCACACACACACACACGTGCACACAAACACACACACGTGCACATACACACACACACGTGCACACACACTGACACGGCACACACACACTGTCTGTCTGTCTCTTTCTCTCTCTTTCTGTATCTCAGTCTCTCTCTGTCTCTTTCTCACACACGCGAAAACACACATCCCCACACATGAATACAGTGCGGTATGTGTCCAGTACTGGTGCTGAAGTTGGTTCTTCCCATGGTGTGTGTGTGTGTTTCAGAGCAGCACCAGTACAGGCCTGTCTAAGGGGGTGTCTGCCCAGTGTCTGTTCCACCTGCTGGTATCCCTGGAGGGAGAGACCCAGGACGCTCTGGACGCTCTGGAGCTGGTGAAGGCTGACAAGCCCCTACGCTCTCTGGGTAAACACACACACACACTCACACACACACACACACACACACACACACACCTGAGCATGCTTACACACACACCTGCACAATGTAACACAGACACACACACACACACTCACACACACACACAAACACAAACACACACACACACACACTCACACACACACACACACACACACTCACGCACACACACCTGAGCATGCTTACACACACACCTGCACAATGTAACACACACACGTGCACGCTCACAAGGCCTTAGACAAACACACAGACATAAATGAACACACTAACAAACACACATACATACACACATCCTTTTCTTCCCCTGTATGTGACACTTGTGTGTGTGTGTGTTTCAGACTTCTGCTATGGGAATGAGGACCTGGCCTTCTCCATCAGTGAGTCTATCAAGCTGTGTGTGACCGTGGTAGCCTACGCCCCCGAGTCCTTTAGGAGGTAGGAGAACCTTCTCACACACACACACACACCCTACAGTACACACACACACACTCACATACACCCCACAGTACACACACACTCACACTCTACAGTACACACACCTGTATTCGCACACACCACTATGTGTGTGTGTGTGTGTGTCAGTCTCCAGATGCTGATGGTGTTGGAGGCTCTGGTGCCCTGCTTCCTACAGAAACTGAAGAGGAACACCATGTGTATGGAGTCAGCCTCGGCCGCCCGGGACGAGATCGCCGCTATCGCTGCCCTGTCCACCTCCCTGCAGGCCCTGCTGTACAGCTCAGAGTCCCTCACACGGTCAGACACACACGCACTCGCACATTTACATTTACATTTAGTCATTTAGCAGACGCTCTTATCCAGAGCCACGTACAGTAAGTACAGGGACATTCCCCCCGAGGCAAGTTGGGTGAAGTGCCTTGCCCAAGGACACAACGTCATGTGGCATGGCCGGGAATCCAACCAGCAACCTTCTGATTACTAGCCCGATTCCCTAACCGCTCAGCCACATTTACCTCACACCCAAGGTGCTTGCGTTGTGAGCTGGACACAGTAGTTAAGGTCTGTTCTGCCCCCGCCCCAGGCCCATGACGGCACCTCAGATAAGCCGGTGTGAACAGGGACACAAGGGAGCGACCACATCTAACCACACCATGTCTGGAGGAGGAGCCAACAGGTGAGGAGCACTCTGCACACACCTGGATGACATCATTTACATTTACATTTAGTCATTTAGCAGACGCTCTTATCCAGAAAGACTTACAGTAAGTACAGGACATTCTACCCGAGGCAAGTAAGTGGAAGTGCCTTGCCCAAGGACACAATGTCATTTGCACGGCCAAGAATCAAACCGGCAACCTTTGGATTATAGTCCGACTCCCTATCCGGAACCGCTCAGCCATCTGACATCATGGTATGTCATGGTATGTCATATTAGACCCTGTTTTCTAATGCTATGCCATGTTATGTCGGGGGGCCCCTGCGGCGTATCCAGGGACAACCTGCACCTGCTGGAGGAGGGGCAGGGGCTGCCCAGAGAGGAGCTGGACGAGCGCATGGCTAGGGAGGAGTTCAGAAGGCCCCGGGAGTCTCTGCTCAACATCTGCACCGAGTTCTACAAACACTGCGGCCCGCGCCTCAAGATCCTGCAGAATGTGGCTGGGGAGCCGCGCGTCATCGCCCTGGAACTGCTCGACATCAAGTCCCACATGAGGTGAGAGGGGAGGGAGAGACAGGGGGAGGAGGGGAGGGGAGGAGGGCCGGGAGAAGAGGGGAGGAGGGGAGGGGAGGAGGGGCAGGAGAAGAGGGGAGGAGGGGAGTGGGAAGAGGGGGAAGAGGGAAAAGAGGGGGAAGGATGAGGGGAGGGAGGGAGAGACGGGGTGGAGAGAAGGTGAGTCACACGTGTGTACATTACTCCCGTGTGTGTGTGTGTCCCGCGTGTCTGCCAGGCTGGCAGAGATCGCCCACGCCCTGCTGAAGCTGGCGCCCTACGACACCCTGACCATGGAGAGCCGCGGCCTGCGGCGCTACGTCACCGAGATGCTCCCCATCACCGATTGGACGGCGGAGGCGGTGCGCCCCGCCCTCATCCTCATCCTGAAGAGGCTGGACCGCATGTTCAACAAGATCCACAAGATGCCCACGCTCAGGTGCGCTCGCCCTCAGGCTCTGTGCACCAGGTCTGTTGCCGCGCCGCGCGCCCGCCCTCCCTCTCTGCCGCCCGTCACCGTTTACCGTGTGCCGTAGCCGTCCGGTGCCCTGTGGCCTCGTACCGTCACGTGCTGCTGCTGCTGCTGCTGCCGTGTTTGGCTCCGCCCACTTAGAACCATGCTTCCGTGGTGATGTGATGCCTGTGCCGTTTCTGGGGCTGTGTGTGTCTATCTGGGGCTGTGTGTGACTGTGTGTAAGTGTGTGTGTGGCGTGTGTGTGTGCTGGTTTGCGTGAGCCTCAGCGTGTGTTTCTGGTGTCTGCATGTGTGCTTATCTGTGTGTGCGTGTGTGTGCATCTCTGGGAAGGTGTGTGTGTGTGTGTGTGCGTGTGTGTGCGTGTGCGTGTGTGTGTGCGTGTGCGTGTGCGTGTGCGTGTGCGTGCGTCTCTGGGAAGGTGTGTGTGTGTGTGTGTGTGTGTGTGTGCGTGCGTGTGTGTGCGTGTGCGTGCGTCTCTGGGAAGGTGTGTGTGTGTGTGCGTGTGTGTGCGTGTGCGTGCGTCTCTGGGAAGGTGTGTGTGTGTGTGTGTGTGCGTGTGCGTGTGTGTGCGTGTGCGTGTGCGTGTGCGTGTGCGTGTGCGTGCGTCTCTGGGAAGGTGTGTGTGTGTGTTGTGCGTGTGCGTGTGTGTGCGTGTGCGTGTGCGTGTGCGTGCGTCTCTGGGAAGGTGTGTGTGTGTGTGTTGTGCAGTCCATGCTGTGTTACTGTATAGATGAGAGTGTCTGGTGGGGCAGTGGGGCAGCTGTAGATGTTCAGTGCTGGTGTCTGTGGAACTGCTCTGTTACTTAATGAAAGTAGAGGTCTTCAATACAATACTTGTTTCAAGTCAGTTCATTTCACTCTTTACCCACCCATTCGATTGAAATTAATATCTTGTTTGTGTGATGTTGAGTGTAGTGTATAAGTAGTGTAGTGCACATGTTGTGTAGTGTGTTTTCTCATCTATATATCAGGTATGTGTCACAGTGTTCAATATTTGATAAGCAGATGTGTTAAATGGCTACGTGTGTATTTACATGTATGAGTGTGTAAACGTCCATGTGTGCGTGTATATGTGTGTGTATGTGTGTGTGTATATGTGTGTGTGTGTGTGCGTGTGTGTGTGTGTGTGTAGGAGGCAGGTAGAGTGGGAAGCAGCCAGCAGTCTGATTGAGGGCATCTGTCTGACCCTTCAGCGTCAGCCAATCATCTCCTTCCTTCCTCATCTCCGCTCTCTCATTAACGTCTGTGTTAACCTGGTGAGGAGCACACACACACACACACACCCACACACACACACACAAAATGCACCAAAGAATGTGTACATGTACATGCCAAAATGAAAACCGTGTGTGTCCCCCAGGTGATGGGGGTGGTGGGTCCCTCCAGCGTGGCTGATGGCCTGCCCTTGCTCCATCTCAGCCCCTACCTGTCCCCCCCTCTCCCCTTCAGCACGGCCGTGGTCCGCCTGGTGGCCTTACAGATCCAGGTAGCACCCACAACACACCTGCTGCTGTCAGAACACACCCAGAGCTCTCACAACATCAGAACACACCCAGAGCTCTCACAACATCAGAACACACCCAGAGCTCTCACAACAGCAGAACACACCCAGAGCTCTCACAACATCAGAACACACCCAGAGCTCTCACAACATCAGAACACACCCAGAGCTCTCACAACATCAGAACATAACCTTGACCCCAACCCTCTGACCCTGGTCCTAACCCTAACCCTAACACCCAGAGCTCTCACAACATCAGAACATAACCTTGACCCCAACCCTCTGACCCTGGTCCTAACCCTAACCCTAACACCCAGAGCTCTCACAACATCAGAACATAACCTTGACCCCAACCCTCTGACCCTGGTCCTAACCCTAACCCTAACACCCAGAGCTCTCACAACATCAGAACATAACCTTGACCCCAACCCTCTGACCCTGGTCCTAACCCTAACCCTAACACCCAGAGCTCTCACAACATCAGAACATAACCTTGACCCCAACCCTCTGACCCTGGTCCTAACCCTGACCCTAACCCTTTAACCCTGACCCTGGTCCTAACCCTGACCCTAACCCTAACCCTGACCCCAACCCCCTAACCCTGACCCTGGTCCTAACCCTGACCCTAACCCTAACCCTGACCCTGGTCCTAACCCTGACCCTAACCCTGACCCCAACCCCCTAACCCTGACCCTGGTCCTAACCCTGACCCTAACCCTAACCCTGACCCTGGTCCTAACCCTGACCCTGACCCTAACCCTAACCCTCTAACCCTGACCCTGGTCCTAACCCTGACCCTAACCCTCTAACCCTAACCCTCTAACACTGACCCTGGTCCTAACCCTGACCCTAACCCTCTAACCCTAACCCTCTAACACTGAACCTGGTCCTATCCCTGACCAACTCCATTTTCCCTCCTTGCTCAGGCGCTAAAGGACGACTTCCCTCTCAGTCATGTGATATCACCGTTCACCAATCAGGAGAGACGAGAGGGCATGCTGCTGAACCTGCTGATTCCCTTTGTGTTGACGGTGGGCTCAGGCAGCAAAGGTACCACCTTTACACACACACACACACACACACACACACACACACATATCTACAGTATTGCACCTTGGCCCTGACAAGAATGGTATGGAGAGATACAATCATGGTACACTATGGACAGACAGATACACTGTACATTTTACTGTATACTGAGATTGACTGTCATCGAAAGACAATTCCTTCTCAACTCAATAGCAGACTTAAATCTATAACAGATGTATGTTTCATTTACATTTACATTTAGTCATTTAGCAGACGCTCTTATCCAGAGCGACTTACAGTAAGTACAGGGACATTCCCCCCGAGCGCAAGTAGGGTGAAGTGCCCTGCCCAAGGACACAACGTCATTCGGCGCGGCCGGCAATCGAACCGGCAACCTTCTGATTAATAGCCCAACTCCCTAACCGCTCAGCCATCTGACCCCCATCATGATCACCATGTTTCTCCCCCTAACAGACAGTCCTCACCTGGAGCAGCCAGAGGTGTTGCTGCTCCTGCAGACGGTCATCAACATCCTGCTGCCCCCACGTATCCTCAGCACCTCTCGTACCAAAAACTTCATGCTGGACTCGTCCCCCGCACACTGCTCCACGCCCGGGGACACCAGCAAGGACCTGCGCAGGGAGGGGCTGGCCGAGTCCACCAGCCAGGCCGCATACCTGGGTAGGCTGGGCACCCATCACCCCCTGGGGAGGGCTGGGGAGGGCTGGGGAGGGTGTTTCTCTCCCCAGCTCTAAAGCTGGTTATGGTGTTTCTCTCCCCAGCTCTAAAGCTGTTCATGGTGTTTCTCTCTCCAGCTCTAAAGCTGTTCATGGTGTTTCTCTCTCCAGCTCTAAAGCTGGTTATGGTGTTTCTCTCCCCAGCTCTAAAGGTGGTTATGGTGTTTCTCTCCCCAGCTCTAAAGCTGGTTATGGTGTTTCTCTCCAGCTCTAAAGCTGGTTATGTTGTTTCTCTCCCCAGCTCTAAAGGTGGTTATGGTGTTTCTCTCCAGCTCTAAAGCTGGTTATGGTGTTTTTCTCCAGCTCTAAAGCTGGTTATGGTGTTTCTCTCCCCAGCTCTAAAGCTGGTTATGGTGTTTCTCTCCCCAGCTCTAAAGCTGGTTATGGTGTTTCTCTCCCCAGCTCTAAAGCTGGTTATGGTGTTTCTCTCCCCAGCTCTAAAGGTGGTTATGGTGTTTCTCTCCAGCTCTAAAGCTGTTCATGGTGTTTCTCTCTCCAGCTCTAAAGGTGGTTCTGGTGTGTTTTGAGCGTCAGCTGGGCCAGCAGTGGTACCGCCTCAGCCTGCAGGTGAAGGAGATGGCGCTGAGGAAGGTCGGGGGTCTGGCCTTCTGGGACTTCATCGACTTCATCGTGCGCACCAGGATCCCCATCTTCGTCCTGCTCAGACCCTTCATACAGTGCAAGGTGAGCACTGCCTCTCTGTCCTCCCCCCTCTCTCCTCTCCAACACCTCTCTGTGTTGCTGCTTCACACCTTCCTGTGTGTGTACGTGTGTGTGTGTGTGTATTCATGTGTGTGTGTGTGTGCACGCTAGCTCCTGACCCAGCCAGCAGAGTCTCAGGAGGAGATCACAGCTCGCCACCACATCGCCGACCAGCTGGAGCGTCGCTTCATCCCCAGGCCGCTCTGCAAGAGCTCTCTGTTCGCCGAGTTCAACAATGAGCTGAAGATCCTGAAGGAGGCGGTCCACAGCGGCTCAGGTCAGGCTGGGGTCATGCTGGGGTCAGGCTGGGGTCACGCTGGGGTCAGGCTGGGGTCATGCCCCGCCCAAACACTCTCCACCTTTTTGTTGATGTACATCAGTAAGATTGTTACAGATACAAACGAGATGAAAAAGACAATAAATTAAAAAGAACACTTTCTGGGATGGAAACTATACAGTAGAGTATTTTGAATGACCGGATCCACTCAATAACGCATGTGTGTATGTGTGTGTGTGTGTGCGTGACACCAACAGCGTACCAGGGGAAGACGTCCATCAGCACGGTGGGCACGTCCACGTCAGCGTACCGTCTGAGCCTAGCCACCATGTCACGCTCCAACACGGGCACGGGCACCGTCTGGGAGCAGGAGAGCCAGCCGTCACGCCAGCCCTCCCAGGACACGCTCAGCCGCACCGACGAGGACGACGAAGAGAGTCAGACCCTTTTACCTCCCGCATCTCTCCTGTCTACCTGCTGCATCTCTCCTGTCTACCTGCTACATCTCTCCTGTCTACCTGCTACATCTCTCCTGTCTACCTGCTACATCTCTCCTGTCTACCTGCTGCATCTCTCCTGTCTACCTGCTGCATCTCTCCTGTCTACCTGCTACATCTCTCCTGTCTACCTGCTGCATCTCTCCTGTCTACCTGCCACATCTCTCCTGTCTACCTGCTGCATCTCTCCTGTCTACCTGCTACATCTCTCCTGTCTACCTGCTACATTTCTCCTGTCTACCTGCTGCATCTCTCCTGTCTACCTGCTGCATCTCTCCTGTCTACCTGCTGCATCTCTCCTGTCTACCTGCTACATCTCTCCTGTCTGTCCTCTACCTTCTACCAATTGCATCTCCCCTATCTGTTACTGACTCTTGACACTTGATTTAATGTACAGCATATTGCATAAGGAAATAGGTTTTGCACACGATAGCACAACAATTCATACCATGTATTTATCTCTTCATCTCCCTCTCCTCTGCCTCCTGTCTCTCTCTCTCTCTCTCTCTCTCTCTCTCTCTCTCTCTCTCTCTCTCTCTCTCTCTCTCTCTCTCTCTCTCTCTCTCTCTCTCTCTCTCTCTCTCTCTCTCTCTCTCTCTCCCTCCCTCCTCCGTCTCCAGATGACTCCATGAGTATCCCCAGTGTAGTGAGTGAGCAGGAGGCCTTCCTCCCCAAGGTTCTGGCCCAGCGTCGCTTCTCCAGTCACACCACAGAGGCCCCTCACCCCGAACACCCCCGCAGCAACATGCTGCCCAGCCACAGGTACACACACACACCTACAAACACACATATACAGACATGCGCACCCCTAACAATGATGTGACACACACCTCCAGAAGATGAACATATCAGCTCCTTGTTTCCTGTTTGTTTATATGGTTTGTTTATCTTCACTAGCATGTTCCAGCCACAGTGATTCTGTGTATATTTCTTTGAGCTTTTGGTGCCTAACCTCTCTCTTTACAGCTTGACAGCAGGTAGTCTGTTGATACTGTAGTTCAGCTCAGACCTGCTGTGTTAGAATCTGTTAGAGAACATGAACCAGAGCTCTCCACATGAAGCTCCAGACCCCCCCCCATCCTCCTCACCTCCTCCCCAGAGTAGTGGCCTTGGATCTGGGCTGCATGCGTCTCCTCTCTTCCTAAACCCCCTTCTCCCCCTGCCCCCCTTCTGCAGTGAGCCCAATGTGCTAGATGAGTCCCAGGGCCTGATGGACGAGGGTAACCTGTCTAGGTACAGTGTCACGCACCCCCCCCCCCTTACCTGTGTGTGCGTCCCGTCCCCCTCTCTCTCTCTGTATGATCCACGTCTGTGGGTGTGCGGCGGGGAAGGGCTTATCCCGGCGCCTCCCTCCGCCCCACCCTTCCGTGAAACCACTCATGCACATCCAGTCAAGCCTCTCGTCTCTCCACGCCCTCTCCCTTCTTTTCTCTTCCTTCTCCATGACTCTCTTCCTTCTCCTTATCTGCCCCCACCCCTTTCTCCACTTTTCGTACCCCCCCCCTTCCTCTTGACCTTTAGTTTCCCGCCCCCCTCTCGCTCTGGTGTCTGGTGTGCCAGTATCTCTGCACATGAGCACTGAGCCACATTCCATTTCCAGCTCATAGTACTGCTGTGTGAGTATAAGGGAGTTCTCTTTCTCTCTCTCTCTCTCTCTCTCTCTCTCTCTCTCTCTCTCTCTCTCTCTCTCTGGATCTCTCTTTCTCTCTCTTTCTCTCTCTCTTGATCTCTCTCTCTCTCCCTCTCTCTGGATCTCTCTCTCCTTTCCTCCATGGAAATCTTTCTCTCTGCCTCTATCTGTTCCTTTCCTTACTCACTCTCCTTCACATTTTCCCTCCCTCCATCCCACGCTCACTCTCCCACTCTCTCTCCCTCCCTCTCTCACTCTCTCTCTCCCTCTCTCTCTCTCTCTCTCTCTCTCCAACCTGTCGTTAGTGGTGCCCATCTCAGCCAGCTGTTCATTAGTGCCATGGTGTGTCCATACTCTACCTGTTCCAGGCTTCTCGCTGTTCAAATTGGATCTGAACTCCAATCTGTAGGGGCATGGGGCACTGGAGTGGAAACCCACCAACCACCAACACTTTCATTTGGTTATATTTATATGATTTATTATTTCCGAAGTATAATCATTTGAGTTTTGAACCAAAGTGTAAAATGTATGAAATAATTTCCATACTCCAGCCCCCACAATCCCCTTGGTGTTTTCGGTGTATGACATGGCAGTGTTTCCTGCTCTGTGATTGGGTGTCCTGTACTCTGTTTGTGTCAGTGTGGTTTGGGATTGGGTGATGGGAGATGGGTGGAGCTCCTTTTAAACTCTCCTGGGGCTCCTCCTACTGAAGGAGACTGGAGAGTTGATAAGGAGTGACTGGGCTTACCTGGCATACTAACTGGTTTGTTTGTTTGTTTGTCTGTCTCTACCTGTTTTCTGTCTGTCTGCATACCTGTCGTCTGTCTGTCTGTCTACCTGGCTGTTTGTCTCTCTACTTGCTTGTCTGTTTGGCTCTGTTTGCCTTTCTATCTGTCTGTTGTCTGTCTGTCTGTTTGTGTGGTTCTGTTTGGTTCTGTGTGGTTCTGTGTGTCCAGAGTGGCCAGTGTCCAGAGTGAACCGGGCCAGCAGAACCTGCTCCAGGCTCCGCTGGGACGCAAGAGGGGCCTCAGACAGGTGAGTGTGCGCCCTGTCTGTCCTTCTGGAACACTGTCTGTCTGTCCTTCTGGAACACTGTCTGTCTGTCCTTCTGGAACACTGTCTGTCTGTCCTTCTGGAACACTCCCTGTCTATCCTTCTGGAACACTGTCTGTCTGTCCTTCTGGAACACTGTCTGTCTGTCCTTCTGGAACACTGTCTGTCTGTCCACAGAGGCTGGATTCAGCTTCTCTTGTGTGTCTCATCTAGCTGCGGCGCCCTCTGCTGTCCATTCCGAAGAGTTCCAACGAGCCGCGTAGTCGTTCTGGAGCCAGACTGTCCACCACGCGCAGGAGCATCCAGCCCAAGACCAAACCACTGGGTAACCACAGCATAAGTGTGTGTGTGTGTGTCCGTTTGTGCCTGTGTGTCTGTATAAACGACCCCGCAGTTCAGATCAAGCACACGCACGCGTTCAGTTGGAGCACCATGTTTGTGCTCGGTGCCGTCAGACGTATTTCTAGCGATCCGTTGCGCTTGACTTGAACTGTCACGGGCCCATCCTCGTCCCCCCCCTTCACGTGGTGCCGTCTGTCGTGTCTGCGTCCATGTTGTCTTCCAACCCCAATAACTGACTCTGTCGTTCTGTTCTGTTTATGCCTTGTCTTGTTCTCAATAAAGAAACTTTATTGGACTGTGAAGGTGAGATTGCCTGACTCTTACTCCCCCAACCCCCTCCTGCAACGCTAAGGCCACACCCCCCCGTTTCTCTCACATCTGATAGGACGCTCTGCATGTCTGTCTTGCATACCCCTCCCCTTCCCCTTCCCTGCCCCACCCTGCCCCCTGGTGACTATGACGACGACGAGGATGATGCTGAAGGTGGTTGTTGTGTGAGCAGTCCACTAGAGGGAGCTCTAGGTAAGGTGAGTTGTCGTGTCTCCGCAGCCAACACGGACCAGAAGAGATCGGTCACCTTCACGGAGACCCAGCAGCGGCAGGGGGCGGCGGCCCCCTCCAGGTCCCCCACCCCCAGCGGGGCGGGGCCACACCCTGAGAGCAGGAAGCCCAGCCCGGCCTCCACGGGGCCCCCGACTCCCACGGCCCCCGCCGCCTCTACTCCCACCCCGGGTGTAGAGGCCACGGTCAAGGCTGATCTGCACTGCCCTGCCAACACAAAGGTAGAAAGAGAGAGAGAGAGAGAGAGAGAGAGAGACAGAGAGAGAGACAGAGAGAGAGACAGAGAGAGAGACAGAGAGAGAGACAGAGAGAGAGAGACAGAGAGAGAGAGAGATCTACTTATATATATGAGAGAGTCCTCACATGAACAAGTATTTAAGCTGCTAATCACATTTTGAATGTAGCAAACCTAGCTAGGTATTTTATGTTTCATTCGTGTCTATAATTTGACGTTTATCCAAATATCCAACTGCTTGTGTCAGTCCTGTTGATGTGACCAATCCTGCGCCCCCCCCCCCCCCCCAGGAGACAACCTCCCTGGACAGCAAGGAGAAGAGAGAACAGTGGAGCCTTCGTAGAAGTCTGTCTCCCCCTCCCTCCCTCTCCCGTGCTTCCTCACCCACCCCTCCCTCACGCACCTGCTCCCCCCTCCCCCCGCCTCTCCCGGTCCTGGGCTCCGCCCCCTCGCCCAGCCCCGCCGCTCCCCCGGCGCCCTCCCAGATCCAGGAGAGTCCCGGGGACGAGGACACCAAGTCCCTGCTGCTCCACACGGACACCCTGCTGCACATCAGCGAGGACAGGGGCATGGAGAACCCCCTCCTGGCCCCCCTGCTGTCGCCCCGCCGCTCGCCACGCCGATCGCCCCGCCCCCTGCCCCTCTCCCCCGTGGACCTGGACCTGGACGAGTCCCACGTCTGAGGCCACGCCTCCTCGGCCACGACAGGAGGCCGGCACCTGGCCTCTCCCCTGTGGGTGAGGCTGGAACCTGGCCTCTCCCCTGTGGGTGAGGCTGGAACCTGGCCTCTCCCCTGTGGGTGAGGCTGGAACCTGGCCTCTCTCCTGTGGGTGAGGCTGGCACCTGGCCTCTCCCCTGTGGGTGAGGCTGGAACCTGGCCTCTCTCCTGTGGGTGAGGCTGGCACCTGGCCTCTCTCCTGTGGGTGAGGCTGGCACCTGGCCTCTCCCCTGTGGGTGAGGCTGGCCAGGCCAGACTCTCTGTTCATCTCTGTAGCTGTGTTGTCTCCCACTCCTAGTCCCTCCAAACAAATTGGGGTGGAATCATTGGAATTATTCCGCTAAAATCACGACATTTCCTACTTGTCTGATTTTCAAATCATCCTAGTACAGGTGCTGGCCAGGGGCTCACTTCCTGTGTAGAATGGTAGAATGTTCCAGTATGTATAGACAGCTTCCAGTCCTCTCCACGTTTCGGGCGCAAGAGAGTTATGACAGTTGAGATGGGTAGTGGCAGTGTCATCCCCATGTCCCTTACCTCATCTTCATATACATTGGAACTTTTGTACTGTCACACAAGATTGGAACTCATTTAGGAAACGTAATGAAAAAATTATTGTTCTAAGACTTTGTTGACGACAGTTTACTGAGACTGGCTAAACCCAAGGTCCTATGTTTGACTAGAGACTACAAAGATTAATTGTTACGAAATTGATCTTTAATTTTATTTTCAACTGTTAAATACTACAGTAATTGTGTACATATACTGTATTTATCTAAAAACAAATATTATAAATATTGGATTTAAAATTATTCAATCATTTATCAATCAATGATTAGAGCATAAGCATAAAGAGTTGAAAGAATTTCTGAAACCAAGTTTGATATGAAATTGAAAGCAGTTAATTTTAATGCAGGTCAAGAACGTACTGTAAAGTACATATATCCAGAATTGTCTTTTTCTTTGTGTAACTAATTGACAATCCAACACTTTCAAGATATCATGTTTCATAGATACAGGGTTATAGAAAGGAATGATATGTTAATATAATAATAAAATGTTAATCATATCAAGAAAAAATTACTTCAGTTCAACTATCGTATTTGCAGAGATGGCAAAAGTACACACATCCTTCACTCAAGTAGACGAACAGATACTCATGTTTAAAAATACTCTGGTAAAAGTTGAAGTACTGACTGGACTTTTTCACTCAAGTTAAAGTGTAAAAGTAGAAAGTACAGATATTTGTGTAAAAGTGAGTGAAAGTAATGTCAGAAACATTCATAGTGCAGTAAATAGTGATACCAGAAAAATGTACTTAAGTACAGTAAAATGTATTTGTACTTCATTACTTCCCATCTCTGCATATTTTTCACTCCCCAACACCATACCATTGTAATATCTTTTTTTTTTTTACCAAAGACTATTTTCTTTGATTTTCTTTGATCTCCATAGGGCTGAAGGCTCAAGATGGTCATTTTCCCATGATGTATTTTACTGATGTTAAAGGGACCATAACTTTATTTATTCTGCAAAATCTCACTGTTATAGTGTTGCTGGCTTTTTAGACTGCAACTGGTACTGATACTACGTACTGATTCCTACTGTTGCCGTAGTTACCTCCTAGTGCCCTTGCCTTAAATCAGAGCCGAGAGCACCCCTATAAATACTATATTCCATGCCTGATGTCCCCTGTGCAATGAGGCTTTGGCACAGTCCAAACCTGAAATGGGTATGCAGTACCGGAACCGTTAATGTTTTGTTTTAATACATAACTAAAAATGTAACTGTTTCTATATACTGTGTCAACTGACTACCTTATGTCAAGTGTGTGTTCGTTTTTCTGTACATCTGCTTGTTGTTAAACAGAAACATTTTTGACTGACAGGTGCCACAAATCACATCTCTCCACTGGAACCCCGCTATCAGTGAGTGATGATGACCATAAACACTATCTTGCTTTAAGGATACAAATATTATAAATAACTCGCATATTTTATAACAATAAGCTGTCAGTAAGTATATCATTGTCGCTGTTGTTGTAATTATCTAAATGTGTTGTATTGTAAAAGTAAAATCATTTGTTGGATTCAAAGTGTGTTTAAGTGTATTCGTTCCATGTTATTGAATGTATTTCCTCTTTCTCTCACAAGCTAGTTCATTGTTGATGTTTAGTCATTACACCTGAACATGCTGTGGGACTAGCCCTTCTGCAAACTATGAAGATGCATTTTACTTACATTACCTCAAGGTCCCTTCCACAAAAGCTTGAACTGTGCCATATTGTTCTTCAGATGGGAAATGTCTGTATGTCACATACAAGGTTGCCCACAGTGGGGTATTGATGAACTTGTCATGTTTTGTTGAAATATATTTTTCCATCTGCTACTGTTCACAATGAAGATTATCCTTATTATAGACCAACTCCTGAAATGTTGCATTCTTTGTAAGTCATTGTAAGAATGTCCTTAATGCTCTGAAACTGTTCTACAGCCTATAGGCTGGCTGTGTGCCATATCATTGCCTTGTCTTTTGTGTTGCTTAATATGAGAATATACATCTATCAAATATTTATGAAATAAATCATATATATATATATATAAATCATATATATAAAACAAATTGATATTTCTGTGCCTTTTTGCTTACCTTAACATGTATTTCTCTATTTTATATATGTTTTCATCCTGTAACTTAAACATATTTTGTGGTAATAATGTTTGTTGATTAGTTGTAGACGTAAGACAGTGATGCATAAAATTAAATGCCAAGTTCAGAAATCAGGGAAAAGATAAAAAATCAATGTTTAATGCAGGACAAAATAGATAAAATGTATCTTGGAATAATTCAAATCTACATATTAAAAGTTGTAATATATTTGGCAAATCAACATACACGAGATGAATGTTCACTGAAAAATGTATCGATTATAACACATGCTATAATATTATTTACAAGTTAAACCAAAGTTCATTAAGTACCACGATAAGTCTTTGCTCCTCATATGAAATCCTTTGACATTGTGCTTTAACCAAACAGTTGTTTTGCGTTCATTATTGCAGGAATTCAGTATCAGTCGCACTTGTTTTGGTTTTAACTCTTAGCTCAGACCCTGCATTGAAAAACCATCATGCATACATTAAAGAACTGGACAGTTAGGCACAGTCTGAGACATCCACTTGTGGTTATGCTACCTCAGTAGTGCTCAGTCCCTTGAGTACCACCCCCACCCCCATCACTGAGGGCTCTGAGTCTTCATTCAAGTAAACCATGATCACCTGTTAAGTAGATCTTTTCCCAGCGTACAGGGCAGGTGTAGCTCAGTGTTTCGCACATGTGACTGCAGGTTGCAGGTTCAAATCCACACCAAAGTACATTGCTTTGGATAAAAGCATCAGCTAAATTAATACATTATTATTACATTGTTAGTTAACCATCTCTGTCTCTCTCCAAACTCACTCCTAATAAACACCTAAATAAAACAACTCATTGAATTGGAGAAAAGTGATGTGCTTGTTATCTTTCTAATCGTCAACCAGTATTAAACACTTTGTTGTTGTGCAGTGTAGTAACCCAGTTAGACAGTTGCTCTATGACAACATAAAGCGACAGACCTTCACATCTTCTGGAAACACTCTTTAGCGTTGCCCCAGACTTGAATTCCCTAGGGAGAGAAGGAGATGAAGAGGAGAGAAGAAAGAGTAGATGGGTAAAATCGATCAGGTCAAAAACATGACCCACATCATCGACCTTATACATCTCCTCTCTCTGTTTTTGGCCTGATGGTGTTACGTGCATGAGTGACATGCTGATCTACATCACAGTATTATCTATGCAGCTGGCTCACCTTCTTACACATGCTGATCTGCATGAGAGCGTAGCGATAGAGAGCCTCTCTCAGGTCCCTGTCCTTCTGCTCCTTAAAGCGCTGCATGTCCACCCAAGCTGCCTTCACATGCTCCCTACACACACACACACACACACACACCATATCAGCATACAAGAACATAGACAAACGTCTGACAAACATTAAACCGCCCATCACGTTATGTTGAGGCCTTTACAGGAACAGGTCATGCAGTTAAGGAGGAGGGACTTACTTGCATTCTACAGTTTTGTCCTTGACTGCGTCTTCTCCCTCGACGATCTGCTCCTCCAGCAGCTTGAGCTTGGCCTCTCTCTGCTCCGGAGTCTCCTGGCCAAACAGCTTGTTGGTCATGCCTTTGAAGGAGAACGCTCTGAACATCTGGGGACAGAGATGATGGGTCACCTACCCAGTCTTCTGTCACTGCATTATGACGCTGTCATTTGTCATTATAATCAAGCTCTTGACAGGAAAGTCTCTTCTTCGGTGCGATTGAATGTACTAAGGAACAGTTAGTGAGTATGGAGTGGGCTACAATGTTCTCATGTCCCTGAGCACCAGGTATGTCCAGGTGTGACAAGATGGACCAGGTGTGTCCAGGTGAACCTACCCCAGTGGCCAGCTCCTCCCGTTGCTGCTTCTTGGAGACGAGGTCCTGGGAGGCCACTTCCAGCTCAAACTGGCTCAGCTCATGTTTCCTACACACAGCCCTGCAGGTAGACACAAACACAGGTTCAAACACAACACACAGCCCTGCAGGTAGACACAAACACAGGTTCAAACACATCACACAGCCCTGCAGGTAGACACAAACACAGGTTCAAACACAACACACAGCCCTGCAGGTAGACACAAACACAGGTTCAAACACAACACACAGCCCTGCAGGTAGACACAAACACAGGTTCAAACACAACACACAGCCCTGCAGGTAGACACAAACACAGGTTCAAACACAACACACAGCCCTGCAGGTAGACACAAACACAGGTTCAAACACAACACACAGCCCTGCAGGTAGACACAAACACAGGTTCAAACACAACACACAGCCCTGCAGGTAGACACAAACACAGGTTCAAACACAACACACAGCCCTGCAGGTAGACACAAACACAGGTTCAAACACAACACACAGCCCTGCAGGTAGACACAAACACAGGTTCAAACACAACACACAGCCCTGCAGGTAGACACAAACACAGGTTCAAACACAACACACAGCCCTGCAGGTAGACACAAACACAGGTTCAAACACAACACACAGCCCTGCAGGTAGACACAAACACAGGTTCAAACACAACACACAGCCCTGCAGGTAGACACAAACACAGGTTCAAACACAACACACAGCCCTGCAGGTAGACACAAACACAGGTTCAAACACAACACACAGCCCTGCAGGTAGACAGAAACACAGGTTCAAACACAACACACAGCCCTGCAGGTAGACACAAACACAGGTTCAAACACAACACACAGCCCTGCAGGTAGACACAAACACAGGTTCAAACACAACACACAGCCCTGCAGGTAGACACAAACACGTTCAAACACAACACACAGCCCTGCAGGTAGACACAAACACAGGTTCAAACACAACACACAGCCCTGCAGCCAGACACAAACACAGCTTCAAACACAACACACAGCCCTGCAGCCAGACACAAACACAGCTTCAATTCAGCTCCATCTTAGGTGGTGGCTAGTCTTTGTAGAGTTAAGGGCTTCGCTCAATCGTTCAAGTTCTGCCGCTAAGAGAGTTACCTGAGGGCTTCTGCGAAGAACAGGTATTCCTTCAGCTGGTCTGCGTAGTGCTCCTCATCCTCCAGGATGTCATCTATGGAAGCAGCATACCTGCTAACGAGGCCCCCGTTAGTGAGGGAGACTGGGGTTAGCCTTCAGCACCTCCGTTAGGACCCACATAGCTGGCAGAGTGTCAGGCCTACAGCTACAGGGACCACAGGAGGGGTTCCCCTGCATCCCCAGAGGATCGTCTACGGAGGAATACTTACGCGTCCATGTGATGTCCGGCACTCTGCAGTCCATCTCCCATCTCCTTCTCTATGGCACTCCATTCACTAAACACACACGCACACACACACACACACACACACACAGAGAGTGAGTATTTCAAAATAATACTTCCACATATTGAAGTCACCTGAAATACCTTCATCTATCAAAAATGTTTGGTCAAATCAAATCAAAAATCCTACCTGAAGACTCTGCCATAGTTTGCATGGACCTTGTACACCCCATAGAGTCTGTCTGCTACTCTCTGGAGAAAGATGAGAGTAGAAAATGAAAATCCTGCACACACAATCGCACACACATCTTAAAAGACCATGAAATGTTGGGTGTGTTTAACTTACAGCTCTCGTTCGAAGCACCTGAGACGTGTGAGACTGAAGTTCGTCGCTGTAATGTTTCGTCTCTGTGAAGCGTCTAGATTAGAGAGGATAAAGAACAGAGAGGTTAGAACTTCATTCACCACACAACACACTAAAGACCAAGCTGGCCAGCCTGTATGGATCAGGCCCCTAACCAGCCTGTATAGATCAGGCTCCTAGCCAGCCTGTATAGATCAGGCCCCTAGCCAGCCTGTATAGATCAGGCTCCTAGCCAGCCTGTATAGATCAGGCTCCTAGCCAGCCTGTATAGATCAGGCCCCTAGCCAGCCTGTATAGATCAGGCTCCTAGCCAGCCTGTATAGATCAGGCCCCTAGCCAGCCTGTATAGATCAGGCTCCTAGCCAGCCTGTATAGATCAGGCCCCTAGCCAGCCTGTATAGTTCAGGCCCCTAGCCAGCCTGTATAGATCAGGCTCCTAGCCAGCCTGTATAGATCAGGCTCCTAGCCAGCCTGTATAGATCAGGCCCCTAGCCAGCCTGTATAGATCAGGCTCCTAGCCAGCCTGTATAGATCAGGTAGGAGTGAGGCCACCTACTTGTCAGGACTCTTCACTCTGAACGTGGCACTAAGAGCTCGGATCCTGGAGTCTGCCTGGAGTTGAAGGAGAACCAAGTAAGGTTTGAATACTGTACCGCAAAACAAGGTGCAACTACACTAGGGGTGGAACGGTACATGTATTCGTACCGAACCGTACGGTACGGGCGTCACGGTTTGGCTCGTGAAATTGCACGGAGAATACACGGTATAAAAATGTATAAAACTCGCGTGCAAATTAATTAATGTAATGCGGAACTACTGTAAGATATTCGTGTTCTTTAGGGACAATCTGTGGCCCCGCATTAGGTCTGAAACTGATTGGCGCCGCCACCTGTGTAGCCAAGCTGTGCCTGAGTGAGTCAGAGATAGCTAGCAGCAGCAGCTGCACTAGGGCGTAGCCTATGCTAGTGCTAAATATGAATGTTCGTAGTGGAAGTATAGCGAAAAATAGCCTAAATGTTCCTAGACTTTTAGCTGCGGTGCTAATACTGAGGGCTCGCTGATATTGCTGTCTTACTAGAACGTGCATTTAGTCTAGCAGACGCTTTTATCCAGAGCGTAGTATCTATGAGTTGTTGCTAACGTGTGATGATGTTGTACACACCCAATAAATTCCAAATTTCCAGGCCTCTCTAGTTTCTGCCTAGCCTGGCTGCCAGCCCAACTTCTCCCCGCCCCCAAAAAAATTTGGTCGGGAAGTTGGGTCTGGAGGGTCTCGTATTGGGGACCAACTACAGAAAACCAGAATCTGGGCGAACCAATGAAATTGCCAGGACGGGCTTTATACGATGATGGACAGATGATCAACAGTAACGTAATCACCCACGACACAAAAGAGCGCTTAAGTTGAATTCGTTTTGAACAAACATGGCTACCGCTGGAGATCTGGGATGTTATGATTCTGCCATCGAGTCTGTTTTAGAAGACATCGACAGCGCATTAATTTTGAAAGAGGAACAGAGAGACGCAATCAAGTCATTTGTCGATGGAAAATATGTTTTTGCCGTCCTTCCTACGGGAATCGGTAAAAGTTTAATTTCTGTTTAAACTCTGTTGCTCTGATTGGTTGTAGATCTATCCAATTGAGCGAAGAGGCATTTTTTTCCAGGCTCGTTTGAAACACGCCTCGTGGTCAAAGCCCAACGGAGAGTTCTCAGACTCATATTTTGACTAGAATTATGAGTATGACAACGTCAGGCTAGTTGTTTTCGACCTGTCTAAGAAACCCACCCTACGCACAGGCTAACTGCATTAAAATCGCATGCCTTTGAACCTATACATTAGTATCAAGAGCCATGCCATGTGAAATACTTTGATACAATAATCATGATCATACTGGGGTATATTTCCTCAGAATGCGATGTCGCGGAGCAAGAATGTTGGTTCGCGTATACCGTTTGAATGACGAATTTTAAGGATTTTGTGTAGAAAATAGCATCTGATATTTACACAGATAACGGACATCCTTCTCTTGAATTCAACAACAAAGACGGTATAATGTGAGACTTCTGTCTCCCCTTCTTTTGGATGCGATATCAAGACGGAAATCCTTCACTCTTTGAATCGCGCGCTCCCGCGAGGGGGTGCCAATCCAGAGAGTCATACATCGGGTGATACAACACGGGCGTTGCTGCTACTGTATCCCTGCCTGTGTTTGCGCTGTTGCTCAGCTAGTAGCCTATCGTGTCGTGGTGTAGGAGGACTGATCAACAAGCGCATCATACATTTAGCTAAGACTTGCATGTACAGTAGTTAGTCTGGAGCCCTGCTTCTGCATTTTTGTTTAGCTTTTACCTCCATTGTACTGAACTCGTACCGAACCGTGATGTCTGAACCGCGGTACTAACCGAACCGTGACTTCAGTGTACCGTTCCACCCCTAAACTACACACACACAGCTGCTTTCAAAATGATACTTTGTGTATACAAAACAAGAAGCGGCTACTGTGTGTACACCTCCAGTCAGATATACATGGATGTGTTTGGCAGGAAATACCTTATCCTGGAATCCTGTGTCATACACCACCTCCTTCCAGCCATGTTCCTGTAACAGAGGAGGAGAAAACTACAATTGGCACAAAAACTACAACTCTCAGCTGGGGGCTCTGAAAAAAACCTTCTCAAACCATACTTTTATTTCTGGTAAAACCCCATATTGTTGTACCATACAAACCATTTCCTGTTATCAAACCTACATGTCAATGGCTTACTGAATGACTAGTGTACAAGTCAAGTCAGTTTTATTGATCCCACTAGGGGACATTTGTATTAAACAGGTATTAAAACACATTCAATCCATCACAAATACTACATAAACAGCATACCTGACACCATACAGAGACAACAACACAAGGATCACTTGAACCCAGAAATAAGTGCCATTCATTTATGCAAATTTAGCCTCCCAATAGCAAAACAAACGAGAGAGTCCCCAAATCTTTTTGTTCTGTGGGTGGAAACTTTTTACCTTCTTCCTGAAGGCAAGAGCTCAAACCCCCCCTTCAGGGGATGTTCAGTACAAGCCGATATGGCCTGGGTCTTCCTTACGATCTGCCTAACATAAAGCTCAGAGAGCTGAACTTGGTTTACTCCAATGACTTTACTGGCCACTCTGACAAGCCGATCAAGCCTGTTCTTATTAGCCAGACTCAGATTCCCAAACCATACCACAACACAAAATGTACGTACCTCAGTCAGAAAGTGGAAGAGGATCTTGTCATTGGACAGCACCGGGTGTGAGGCCACTCGAAGCAGGAAGTTCTCCAGTCCAACCCTCCGACGCTCTACAAAGTCTGGGTCCATGTTGTCGGCAGACAGCTTATGCCATACAAACTCTGCCTGCACGTCAAGCACAACAATCAGACCAGGAGATGCTCAGCTGCAACCTGAACTCATTAGGTTGCAGAACTTAACCCTTTTCTCTCTGGGATACAGCCTGAACTTTGTAGGTTGCCAGGTTTGAACTTACCCTTTTCTCAGGCAGTGGAGGCACGATGATGAAGGGATATGTTACTAACAGGTAGTGCCGAAGAAGCTCAAATTCGCTGTATCTCCTCCACAGAGAGTCTGGGGCCGGGTTGTGTCCTTCTGCTATTGCAGCCATAGGCCTTACAGACACACATACAACTGAACTCTTTAACTACGTAGGTGTGTTTTTTAACATCATCTGAGATTTGAAATAAACATGTTAGGTACTCCACTGAGAGGCTATGGTATACTGAACGCTACGCTGGTCTCTTACCGAGTTTCTATGAGATACACAGTGAAGGTTTCTTGCATGTTCACGGCGTTTTTTCCATTTCTTTTCTCTGCCTCCGTCACACTAATCTCCATCCTCTGAGTGAGCGTGGACCCCTCCGCCATCTGGAAAACCACGTCTACTATCTTTAATGACCACTCATACACTTTTTTACATGCGGTCTTCTACTCTATATTGGGATATGTTACCCATTGCTTGATTATTTTAATTGACTGTCAACACAACAGGATCCCATACTTGCTATGTCACGTTATCAACCATCAGTATTGCTACGATGCAGCGAATATTATCTATCGTGTGCGCATCAGAGCACTACTAAGCGGGAGCAAATTGGAATTCAGATTGTTCCCCCCCCCCCCCCATACCACTTCACAGTAGCGAAATTGTGAGGGTTACATTGTTACAAGATAATATTTGACATTATATTTGTTTTGTTTTCAAACTGAACGCATAAAGCTGTTTAAAGGGCTAGTATGGAAGCAGCATATGGGTTGTCACTTGCATCAATAACGCACTCTGTGCCATGCCAGTCACTGGTTCTATTTAGCAGCTTTCGAAATGCACTACATCTATGACCTGCCAGTGGGATGAGTAATTACCGTGTTATTTTTATTTTTCTCTAGGTCTGATGAGGGTGAATGTTGGTCTACTGTCGTCCCCGACTCTTCACTCACAGCATCCGCCATCCCCGTTTCCGCAGTTACTGATACCCCGCATGCGCAGTAAAAACTTTCGCTTGTTCAATTCCCTGTGTAGAACTTCTCTCGACTCATCACTTTTCAGGTTTGAACAAAATCACTCCGTTACCAGATTTAGTTTAGAGAACATCTAAACTAAGTCAAACTAGGAAGTATTTTGCTAAACTATAAATCAAAATAATCGTATTGGACTACGGAGTATAATCAACGTATAGCATTCTAATTCATCAGCCGAACATGCAGTAGGTACAGATAACTACTTTCGACAGACAAAATAATACATAATCGATAGGCAATTTATTGTATCGTTCATTATCATCACACATATGTAAGACTACAAGTGTCGTGTTACCTTCAACGTCAGTGCATTTCACAGGTCAGCAAAACAATGAGATGACCAAGTCAACAGGATAAGATGAACTAGCATTTGGGGTTCTGTTTCCACACAAATCAAAACACACAAACCTATCTTTCTCTCTCTTAGAAAGAGTTGCCTAACATAAATACCCCTAAAAAACATGTACTTGCCTGGCATCATTCACATGATTTATATACAGGATGCGTGTGAAAGGAATACAACAATGGATTAAGACTGTCAGCTGTGATTTGGGAACGTGGAGTAATATTGACACTGGAAGACAAACAGGTGGTTACTGCTTAATAAGGCACCACATTGTGGAGGATCACTCATCAATGCAAAAGATAAACATTGACTTGAACATTGATTGAATAAAGAGTCTGTTCTCTCTGCTCCTCATTCTGGTTGATTATGTATGTATTATAAACCCTAGACGCTAGCTATGAATACATTTCGGTAGACTGGATGATATCGACACAAAAAAAACAAAACCGATTTTTTTCCCTTTTTCTAAATCCAAACAAGTCCATCAGCCAATAAACATTCTTTGCACAAGAAAAAAAATCTATGCATCAAAGGGGGGGAAAACAGCTTATTTTGGTTAAAAGCTTTTAATATTAATGATAACAAATTTTAATGCTGACAACAGCTTCTTGTAGAGTACAAGGTGAACAGAAATGCCTTGTCCGTCATGCATATAAGTGTGTTTCTATCAGCTATCAAGCAGGAGGTCAATTTGGAGCGAGTATCCAAATCTGCTAGAAAGACATTCATTTGTTCTTGTGCACAAATCACAAACATCACAGACAATAACTGCAGTAACTTTCTGGGGAATATTTAAAGAACATAAGATTAGTCGACTTGTATGCAGCATGCCACTAAGGCCAAACTCATTCCATAGATGTCACGCAATTTCCCTACACACATCCAAACCCACGAGAACACACACTGCGCGGGGTCGAAAAACAACCGTTTTCAGCATAATTCTGTGTCTCAACATGCTCACAGCAAGCTGAGATATCACCAAATAAGGGAATGTGGCTACACCAGGTCTCCCCCTGCCGATAGCACAGGTTTCCCAGAGAACGGCTGGCCTAAACTCCCTTCTATAACAGTGACATACTTGGAACGAGGTAAATAAACTGTAAATAACCCAACCCCCCCCCCCCCTCCCTCTCCCTTTCATGACTTCAGTTGAAGCCAACAAGAGTTTCACTCATCTGACAATGTTAAGGCTGCGTAGATACTTTAATCTGTACAGGAATATGTCCTCATTGGTCTAATGGTTGACTATACAAAAGGTGATTCAGGGTACGAAAGCTTGCACCTCCAGTGCCCCTCGCTTGGTGTGCACGCGTGTGCGTGTGTGCGAGAGAGAAGAGATATCACGGCTGTCTGGTATTGTCTCCACTTCACGTAGGTGCCTGGACGTGGAGGTCATTCTTTGTCTTAACCACTACAGAACACCAACCAGCAAATACGCACACACACACACACACACATGCGCGCGCACACACACACACCCCCCGGGAAGGGGGGGGCGGGCGTGGTTCCATCCGTCGGATTATCCGCCTGGCTGCTGGGCCTAAGATTTGAGGGCTGTGTTTTTCCACAGTGGTTTGTGATACACCCAGCCTTCACCCTGCCAAAGAGATGAGTCAGAAAACATTAGCCAATAGGTCACATGACATGTCACATGACGCACATTAAGCCTGGCATCTTGAGATTCTTTCAAAAGGGATTGACTGTGATCTCAAAGAAAAAAAACGGAAAAAACGTATATAACTTCAAAGTAGTCAGATTGAGGTTGTGTAAAGTCAAATCAAATGTATTTGTATAGCCCTTTTTACACGCAAGCATGTCACAGAGGGCTTCACATACGCCCATAGAACTGCCCCTCAACCAACCTAAACCCTCAAGGAAGACTATTATATAATATTATTATAAAAAAATAGATTTTCCCAGTAGATTTAGCTTTCAGAACAGTTTTACAGCATCTCATCGCCCATGCTGCCCTAAGCCACAAAACAAGCTCCCCCAGCGCCAGCGACCTACACACCTCGCTGTCAAAGTATCTGGTCCTCCAGGCGGTCTCCGTCTCTCCGCGGTGCCTCTCCTCCGTCCTCTGCCTCTCCTCCAGCAGGCGCTTGTGTTCCGTGGCCTTGTCTATGTCCTTCTGACGCAGAGCTTCTGTCACATGCTGCCACAGACGCCTGGCACAAACACACACACACACACACACACATTTACATTTTGTTATTTAGCAGACGCTCTTATCCAGAGCGACTTACAATAAGTACAGGGACATTCCCCCTGAGGAAAGTAGGGTGAAGTGCCTTGCCCAAGGACACAACGTCATTAGTACGACCGGGAATCGAACCGGCAACCTTCTGATTAATAGCCTGACTCCTGCTCAGCCATCTGACTCCCTATACTCCCACATGCACACACACACACACACACATGATGAGGGGTGACTTTGCAGTGGGGAGAAACGTCCACACACAGGGCCATCCTCACCACACAACGATGACAACATTCCTTTTCATAGACATTTAGTTTTTCCTTTTTTCTCAGAGCAGACCTTGATTCGTTGGGTCCTTGCTTGTTGGTGGGCCGGACCCGCTTCTTAGTGACGGGCAGCCTGGTGACGTCCACCACGCGCGTGTCACCGTTGCCGTAGGAGAACTCCAGGACTCCGTTCCACTCTCCCTGCACACGGCACACCACCGCGTTGGTGGTGTTGTGCTTCACCTCCGCGGTCACCCTACGTGCACACGCACACACACACGTCACCATTAAGGACGACACCGTAAACTGACTGGGAACCAGACGAGTAGACAATGTCAGGCCACTAGACTAGAGGACCCTCCCTCCCCTGTTACAGAGCATGTTACTGGTTACAGAACATGTGACCCGTTACAGAGCATGTTACTGGTTACAGAACATGTGACCCGTTACGGAGCATGTTACTGGTTACAGAACATGTGACCCGTTACGGAGCATGTTACTGGTTACAGAACATGTGACCCGTTACGGAGCATGTTACTGGTTACAGAACATGTGACCCGTTACGGAGCATGCAAGCAGCTGGGAGCAGCAGCCCGCAGGCCTGCAGAAGGGGACACTCACTTGTGCAGCTTGCCTCCGTAGAAGGGCTTGGTCTGGAAGGTGATGATGGCCGAGTAACCCGTCTTGGGGCAGGTGACGTTGACCTTGCCCCCCAGCTCCACCCAGGGCACGGTGAGGATGGAGCGGGCGTAGGCACACGGCAGGGTGAACACGTACTCCTCATCGTGCTCCAGCAGGTGCAGGCAGCCTGGAGACACACACACTCTGGTCACAAACCCCTCAATAGAAAAGCCTGACTGACATGACGGAGCAGAAGTAGGGAGTGTGGATGGGCATCATGGTGAACAGTACCTTCTCCTATCATGGTGACCCCGATGGACATGCCCATGAACTTGCTCTTGGTCCACACGTGCGTGTTGACACACATCCTCCTCTCCTGACACTCTGCGTAGAAGCCCGACACCGGAGGGTGATGGGACACCTGCTCGGCCGTGAAGCGCACCTGGTAGCAGTCTGGGGGGCAGCCCTGGGTGGGGCTTTCCCGGGCGGGCGGGCAGTCCTGGGCGGGTGGGCAGCCCTGGGCGGTGGGGCAGCCCTGGGCGGTGGGGCTGTCCTGCTGCGCCTCCCTGGTCCTGGGCACCCTCCAGGAGCAGTGGAAGGTCTCCCCGATGATGGGGTTGTAGGGCTTCTTGGCGATGGCTCCCTTGCGGCCCTCGTGGAAGGATGTGAGGTAATACTCCACAAAGCGAACCATGCGCTCTTCGGGGCTGTTGCCGTCGGTGACGGCCACGAAGATGTCCGGGTGGGACATGAAGTCTGCGTACATCTCCAGCAGAGAGCGCTTCTCCAGGATGAAGGTGGGAAGAACCACCTAGACACACACAGAGAGAGAGAGAGAGACAAGAGCGGTTACAGTAACTGTAGATATTATTCACCCCTCTGCTGTGCTATAATCACCATTCACCTTGGCCTGAGGCCTGCCTTACTATATAGAGTGTCTTTGTCCACTTGAGCCTCCCATCTAAGACTCTGTGTGCGTGTGTGTGTGTGTGTGTGTGGGGGAACAGGACTGACCCGTGTGAGGTCCATGCCCAGTTTGAGCTGTGACAGCAGGTGTAGGATGACACTGCGCTCCTCCTCCACCACCCCCAGGTCCTCCTCCTTATCAGAGAACGAGTCCTCCGCCTCCTCCTCCTCGTCTATGTCCTCCTGCTGCTCACACACACACACACGCACGGACAAAAGAGTAGTGTGAGCACACACACACACACACAGACGTGAGCAGTACACACCCTTGAAGGCAGTAACATCCTATTCACAGCACTCATTATGAAGGGTAGATCCTGGAGGAAAGTTTCTCATGTTCGTTTGAGGAAAAAAGCATTTATTGAACATAGGTGGAGTTGACTTGGTTGAGTACAGGCACACACCACACACTCACAGTGGCTGTCTCCCTGCAGCAGGACCAGTGTCCCCCCCTGCCCCCAGTCTTACCCCAGAGAAGCTGCAGGACTCGGTGCTGGTGAGGTCCAGACGGCTGCCCTCCAGGTCTACCTGGCCCCCGGGGGGGAACCCCGCCAGGCCGCCTCCGTTGTTCAGCAGCTCAGGCAGCTGGGGCTCCAGCCACTCGATGGTGGGGCCTGCGGAGGAGGAGGAGACAGGCTCACAGCTGCTCATGGTGCCCACACGCTGGCTCCCTAGCCCCAGACCACGGCAGCACAGACCCAGAGCATCCACACACACACACACACGGCCGGGCGCTGCCACCAAGCAGAGGGGAGGGACTGAGCTCCAACTGAGCCGTGGAGAGCCACCTGACCCCGGCCACCGACAGAGTATCAGGATACGTTAGGCCCCGCCCCAAAAGGATACGTCCCCGACCTCCTATTGGATAAGCTCTTTCGGCTTCCCTTCTGATTGCTAATCACCATGGAAAAAGGGCGGGGGCTATACTAATTAACCTGACTTGAGGTACTTGACGGCTTCGTCTGATTGGGTGTCCCGACGTTCCGTCCCCTGCTTGGGGTCATGAAATATACATGGTGAATAACAAGAGCTTGTATGTCACACTAGGATAAGACCCCGGAAACCTCTCTAGCACTATGAAACTGTCAACAAACTGTTTGCCACATTTCAACCGGGATACTGGTTTAACAAGTCAGGCACAGGCCCCAATCTCTCAATCGGTGATCCTTTCATCTGATCTCATGGGTAACCGTGGAGATGGCCAATCAACATTTAATGCAGTTTCCCTGTTTATGATCAGGTTACCTTGGAGACAGCCTGTAAGAATAGGCACTGCTCCTCATCAATTATGGAGAATAATTCCACCGCCGTCGAGCCGTGCATTTAGAGAGGCTGTCCTGCTGGGAGTCCAGAGCTTGGACAGCACAACTAATGATTTGTGTCTGTACAGGTACAGGACGGACACACACACGCCGTCTTTGAAAACTAATAACCTTCCTTCTCAGTATTGCCAGAAACAGGGTCAGTATCAGATGACCGTTAGATAGTAAAACTAGGAGGAGAGGCTCAAACAACAAAGCAAGTGATGCCATGTTGTCCCTGCAGCTCCACACTCCCTCCTCTGTCAACATCAGATCCAACATGCACTAAGCAGTGAGGGTGATGGCATGAACACACACCCCCTCCTGGAACACACACACAGTCACAGACTCAATCTGGCAAGGACACACACACACAATCAAACAAGGACACACACACACACACTCACAGACTCAATCAAACAAGGACACACACACATACACAGACAGACTCAATCAAACAAACACACACACTGACAGACTCAATCAAACAAGGACACGCTCACACTCTCACACACACACACAGACAGTCACACACACAGCTCCCCTGGTCTGGACTGACCTCCCAGAGAGCTGGCCTGCCGGGCCACCTGCTGCAGCTGGAGGATGTGCAGACAGTCGTTGAGGCAGTTCATGGTGGCCATGGAGGTGGCCTTCAGCATGAGCAGTTCCTGGTCCAGGGGGGACAGGGGGGGCCCCGGGGCTGGGGGCAGGCCCTCGATGCCCTGGATCAGGTCCCTGTGCTGCCCCTGGGCCTGCACCATCATCTGAGGAGGAGTGGGGAGGGCCAGGGGACAGATTACAACAGGTGCTAGCTATGTGGAGATGGGTTGTGGACAGTTGGGATGGGTGCAGATCAGGGGACAGATTACAACAGGTGCTAGCTATGTGGAGATGGGTTGTGGACAGTTGGGATGGGTGCAGATCAGGGGACAGATTACAACAGGTGCTAGCTATGTGGAGATGGGTTGTGGACAGTTGGGATGGGTGCAGATCAGGGGACAGATTACAACAGGTGCTAGCTATGTGGAGATGGGTTGTGGACAGTTGGGATGGGTGCAGATCAGGGGACAGATTACAACAGGTGCTAGCTATGTGGAGATGGGTTGTGGACAGTTGGGATGGGTGCAGATCAGGGGACAGATTACAACAGGTGCTAGCTATGTGGAGATGGGTTGTGGACAGTTGGGATGGGTGCAGATCAGGGGACAGATTACAACAGGTGCTAGCTATGTGGAGATGGGTTGTGGACAGTTGGGATGGGTGCAGATCAGGGGACAGATTACAACAGGTGCTAGCTATGTGGAGATGGGTTGTGGACAGTTGGGATGGGTGCAGATCAGGGGACAGATTACAACAGGTGCTAGCTATGTGGAGATGGGTTGTGGACAGTTGGGATGGGTGCAGATCAGGGGACAGATTACAACAGGTGCTAGCTATGTGGAGATGGGTTGTGGACAGTTGGGATGGGTGCAGATCAGGGGACAGATTACAACAGGTGCTAGCTATGTGGAGATGGGTTGTGGACAGTTGGGATGGGTGCAGATCAGGGGACAGATTACAACAGGTGCTAGCTATGTGGAGATGGGTTGTGGACAGTTGGGATGGGTGCAGATCAGGGGACAGATTACAACAGGTGCTAGCTATGTGGAGATGGGTTGTGGACAGTTGGGATGGGTGCAGATCAGGGGACAGATTACAACAGGTGCTAGCTATGTGGAGATGGGTTGTGGACAGTTGGGATGGGTGCAGATCAGGGGACAGATTACAACAGGTGCTAGCTATGTGGAGATGGGTTGTGGACAGTTGGGATGGGTGCAGATCAGCGGTAGAGCTTTTCACTGCAGGTAAAGAGATAACAGGCTCAAATCGCCCTGTATCATGTTCTATTTAAAAGTATCTGCTATAACGAACACTGTTATAATTATGATTGTGTCTGTGGTTTCATTCCTTTCATTAAATGAGTCTAGATTAGGGCTGTCCAACCCTACACTCCTGGAGGCAAACCCTCCTGTTGGTTTCCACGCCAACACAAGCTGGAAGAAACATGATTCAGTTTGTCACCCTATTATTAGAGTGAGGTGTGCCAGACTACGGTTGGAATGAGTAACTACAGGCCGGTAGCTCTCCATGACCAGAGTTGGACAGCCCAGGTGTGATTTAATGGTTGTTGCTATGGGGAACATGCAAGAAAAATACATGAAAGAAAAATAAGTGGTAGTAACTTTTTGGAAGCAGACACACTTGTGCTACAGGGGATTAGACCTAATCTGGTTTTCACTTCCTGTTGGTTTTACAGGGTAACCCAAGACAGAGGCTGCGTCCTTGTCTCACCTTCCTGTCTCACCTCCCTGGCGTACCTGTCTCACCTCCCTGGATTCCCTGTCTCACCTCGCTGGCCTCCATGTCTCGCATCCCAGGCGTTCCTGTCTCGCCTCCCCGTCTCGCCTCCCCGTCTCGCCTCCCCGTCTCTCCTCCCCCGTCTCGCCTCCCCCGTCTCGCCTCCCCCGTCTCGCCTCCCCCGTCTCGCCTCCCCCATCTCGCCTCCCCCGTCTCGCCTCCCCGTCTCACCTCCCTGGCCTCCCTGTCTCACCTCCCTGGCGTCCATCAGGTGGTCAGGCAGCAGTGACCTCCTGCTGGAGTAGAGAGAGGAGCCCTTGTGGAGCTGGGATATGCTGAAGACGGAGGCGGCGTTGTGACTGGGCCGGCGCTGGGACAGAGGGGAGCTCCCGCTGCCCTGGGACACGGTGGAGTAGCTGCGGGACTTGGGAGGAGGGTTGCTCTGAGCACACCAACAACATGGGAGAAGAAGAAGAAAAAATTGATTAATATGAGGATACACATGTTCTCTGAGCACAGCCACAAAGAACATTTATGGGGGGTTTATCTGTATTTTTATGTATTTACCCCCCACAACAGTTTGTGTATATATAATGCTTAATATTAGCTTTGGGTATGTTCAGATTAGAAACTGCGAATGATATTAGGACATCAAAGCCAAAGAAACTAACAGTAGAAACTAAACGCTATGATCAACAAAATGTAATCTGTAAAGAGGAAGACCCAGGACACAGTGCTGAGTCAGATAAAGGACACGAAACAGGAAGTGATGTACATGCTCTATTCAAGATAGTGTGTCTACATGACAATTAAGTGAAGTGATTGTAGTGAGTGTTAGTGAGAACAAGAGGGAGTAAGAGTGAAAGGGGATAGAAAGACAGTGAAAGAGAGAGAGACAGAGCAAGCCACAGAGGGGGGGGGAAGAGAGAGAGAGAGAGAGAGAGAGAGAGAGAGAGCTCTGGTCTCACCTTCCCCATGGCCTCTGTGTGGTGCTGTGTGCAGATCTGCAGTCTGCTCACCCAGTGCTGTCTCTCTTTGGCGTCTGTGGCTGAGACACACACATACCAGGGAATCTCAATACACTTCAGACAAGAAACCCGCATTGATCCCTGAGAATGTTTAACTTGACAACAGAAGATAATTAGAAAACATTCCGAATCAATACACAATGGATGAGATGTTACATCGCCAAACCACTCAGTCTGAAAATATTCTCTGTCCATTAGTCCAACACTGAGATATGCTTATAGAGCGTTTTTTTTAATTTTAGTTTAGAGCAGATCAAGCAAAAAAGTTTGTCTACAGCTATGAACTGAAGTTGGATGGTAGAGCAAGTTGTGATTGAAACCAAAGTATTTTTAGCTAAAATGGAGAGCGTGAGAGACGCTATCTACCAACCCCTGAGTTTGTACTGTTCTCCACTGATGGCGTTGACGGTGAAGGTGTGGGAGTCCTCATCGCTCGGGGATATGACAGCCCCGGCCAGGGGGAGAGTCCCGCGAGGCTTCTGGGGCCTGGACTGTTCATTGACAAAGTACTCCAGTAACCCAGCCTCATTGTTCAACACAAAGAACCTGTAAGAGGCAAATTAACACTAGTAAAGCTATTTATTGTTGACGCCAAGTGTGGCTCATTTCAATGTCATAATATTGGGTAGAAATAGAATAATCCCTTTTGTGCGAACCAGCCACTCACCTGTATTGCCATCCTGTAACCAGATTGGTGTATTTCATCAAGTAGCCATCGATGTTTTCCATGTGGTCACTATACAAAATCAAGACCGATCAGGTTAAGTGTTTACTGATAAACGGTTAATGACATCAACTGGAATTGGCAAACCAGCTTTCTAATAGAAAACACCTGACCTAGTGTCTAGCCGCACAGTAGAGAGACTAGCACTACTTGCTTTACTGGTTGTGCAAGTGGTCTACAAGATAGACCCAAGTTCAATTTCAGACTAAATTTCAGTTGGCTAACTAAATCTGGCAGCTCGTCAGTTAGCAGTTAGCCAGCCGGGTAGTATGCTATTGTGCTCGATAGTTGGGACTGCTGTCACATCACTATTCATTTTGACTGTGCTCATACTATGCTTCTACACATGACATGGTGGGAATAGTGTCTGTAATAGGACATTTTCACACACAGCGGAGCATCTAGTCCACTCTCGGTAACTGTCCAGCAAACCCTGGCAAGCATCATACTATGCTAGTTAGCATAGCATAGCCAGACAGATGTCACCATACCTGTACTGCCAGCCTTTCGAACTAGTCCTCCCTGAACTCGGAGTCCTGTTCTGAGTAAGGACATCAAGCTTGCCTTCACTGTCGGAGATTCGTAATGCCGTTGTTTCTCCTTGCATAGTCATGGCTAGCTCGCTCAAACACTGTCCGTCTGCCAGGGTACCAGCTATCTACCAGCTTAAGTGCCAGGACACTACTAGTAACTTTAGCTAATATCTAACAAGCTAGCCAGCTACAAACCTCGAGACTAGCTAGGAGGAAGATAGCTAGCTCCGCAATCTTCTCAACAGATTTGTTCAAGTACTATAGGTAGCCAGCTAGCTAGAGTTAGCCTATTTACAGGCCTTGCTTTCAGTGCCATCCCCTATACATGTTTTTTTTTTAACACCGATTACGCTACGCGGACATTTAGATAACTAGGTAAATAGACTAGCTATGTAGATAGACTATCTAATTGACGGATTAATAATTTCATCACAGTATATTCGAATAAAACCCGCAATTAATTGTTTACAGTATAATCTGTCACTGAAACACGTGATCAATCCGCGAGAGCTGTCAAAGTGGCATAAACAGTTGACTTCAAAATAAAAGCCCCCCCAACTTTCTATGTCTACTGTGCTTAACCTTTACGATTGTGTTTGTCTCATGATGACACATATTGCAAGTGCATTTGATCTCGTTTGAAGCTTTAAACTATATATCTACTATTTCTGAGGTTGAGAAAATAAAGTTCCTAGCTGCATCTTTCGACTCACAGTCAATATGTTGTCGATGGATTCTCGGCAAAATGCTCAAATTACAGTGGATGAAAATGCTTGTCATGACAAGCGTACATACCTAGTTTGCCAGACGCACCCTTGTTACTTTACAGCTATGGAGAAGAAAGGAAAAGCTGGCAGCAGTGAGAGCTAATCAAATCACAGGGTGGAGCATTCTAGTTTAGTTAAAGAATTCTGGGCGTATGAGGAAGTTGACAATCAAACTATTACGACCTGCTGAAAGTACGCTAATCTTCTATCAGGAGTTTTACAGACAACCAGACTAAATCCAAGAAATGCCTGCAAAGAAAGTATGCATCGTTGGGTCGGGAAACTGGTATGGATTTGTTTTTCCTACACGAATTATGTGTTTAATTGTGACAATTAGATGGCTTATTTTCAAATAAAAAAGTACTGTAGCCTACTAATGAAAAGTAAGGACTTAATAATGTAGCACAAATTTACATTTTGGTTGATCGATCTGGCTAGGTGCCAATTGGAGTATCTGGCTAGGTGTCAATAGTCTCGTGTGAGGTTGAAACCTACTGTTTCTCTTTTTCAGGGGCTCTGCCATAGCCAAAATCATTGGACACAAAGTTAAAGGATCCAACCGCTTTGATCCAATCGTAAACATGTGGGTTTATGAAGAAATGATCGATGGCAGAAAGTTGACAGAGATCATTAATACGGAACACGAGAATGTCAAATATCTACCAGGTCATAAACTGCCCAAAAATGTGGTAAGGAGTACTTTTGTGCTGGGAAAACGATCAAGTGTGAATAGACTTACGTCTGTCAGGGACTTTGATAATGTATTAAAACAATCAGCCATTGATAAGCGAGTGAACCTTGACCTTAATTCCTCATCATTAAGGGCCTTGAACACATTAAGGACTGTCATTACCTGTCACAGTGCCATGTGTTTACATCGTTAAATACTTATCTCCTTAGGAGAGGCGAGATAGCTTACATTTGACATGATTTCTTTAATATGAATGTAGGTCCACATCCAGAAGATGATCCCATCAATGTAATCAAAGCTGATGTCTCGGCCCCCCTCAGGTTGCAGTTCCCGAGGTGACCGAGGCGGTGAAAGGAGCCAGTGTGCTGGTGTTTGTCATCCCACACCAGTTCATCGGGAAGCTCTGTGACCAGATGAAACCACACATCAAAGAGGGAACCATCGGGATCTCCCTCATCAAAGTAAGAGCAGCTTGGTATAGATCTGGATCTTTTAGATAGGAAAACACTATCATGTCCCCTGGCGCTCTGACTTTGCCCTGTCTTGCTATCTGTGTGAGATACGGACGCCTCTGTTGAGTAACTCAGAGGAATCCTGTATGATCTGATCACAGGCTCTAAAAACAGTTTCAAAGTGTTAAGAAAATGTGGTTTAAACTTTGCTGTGAGTCACCGCACAAATTCTGCAGAGAGAGAGACAAGAAGGAGGGAGGAGAAAGGGGGGAAAACATGATCTTCCTCTCTGTTCCTCGTCCAGGGCATCGACGAGGGTCCGGAGGGTCTGAAGCTGATCTCTGACATCATCAGAGAGAAACTGGAGATAGAAGTCAGTGTGTTGATGGGGGCCAACATCGCCAACGAGGTTGCAGACGAGAAGTTCTGTGAGACCACCATTGGTAAGGCCATCGCTGCTTTTACCGTCAAACAACACCATTTCAGGTTTTTCTTGAGGTTGTACAAATCTGACATCTCTACACCCGCACTGGGAACTTCAGTTACACGTTCAAATCTTGACCGAAACAGGGGCGAAGAATGAGCCAAACGGCCAGGTGTTTAAAGAACTGCTCCAGACACCGAACTTCAGGATCACCGTGGTGCAGGAGAGTGACACGGTGGAGCTGTGTGGAGCTCTCAAGGTACGGCCCTCCACATGGAACAGTTACATCCCTCCACATGACAGTTACAGCCCTCCACATGGAACAGTTACAGCCCTCCACATGGAACAGTTACAGCCCTCCACATGACAGTTACAGCCCTCCACATGGAACAGTTACAGCCCTCCACATGACAGTTACAGCCCTCCACATGGAACAGTTACAGCCCTCCACATGGAACAGTTACAGCCCTCCACATGACAGTTACAGCCCTCCACATGGAACAGTTACAGCCCTCCACATGACAGTTACAGCCCTCCACATGGAACAGTTATATTTGATTAATTTGCTGTGAGTTTACGCTGCTGGGGTACGGTGTGCATGCTCACGTCTTCCCGTCTGTCTGGCCCAGAACATCGTTGCCGTGGGTGCAGGTTTCTGTGACGGTCTGGGCTTCGGGGACAACACCAAGGCTGCCGTCATCCGTCTGGGTCTCATGGAGATGGTGTCCTTCTCCAAGCTCTTCTGCAAGGTCAGGAAGAAATGCCTTTCAAACTCAGGATCCAATTTAGGTTACAGAAGGAACACAAACACACACATATACACTATATACTGTATATGAATGAACAAAAAGATGGACCATATGGGCAAATAGCAAGACTGAAATGTGATCTATACTGATTGATTACCAGGAACACATCATAACTCCTTGACTCCTCCCCTGAAGGGCCAGGTCAGCTCCGTCACCTTCCTGGAGAGCTGCGGCGTGGCCGACCTCATCACCACCTGCTACGGGGGACGCAACCGCAAGGTGGCAGAGGCCTTCGCCAAGTCCTCCAAGGTCAATCCCACCAGGCGGATGGTTTCCTTGTGCGGATACTTGATTATACTTCATCTACACCTCTGTGTGGAATATTAAAATGTGTGCGTGTGTGTGTGTCTGCAGTCTATTGAGGAGCTGGAGGTAGAGATGCTCAACGGTCAGAAGCTACAAGGTCCACAAACCTCTGCTGAGGTGTACAAGATTCTGATGAAGAGAGACATGGTGAAACAGTGAGTCCAATATCTCCCTCTCTTTAAAGAGGCGTTAGCATTAGCATGAACATTAGCATTAACACTAGCCAACACTGGCCTCTGTCCTTTTCACGAGCCAAAACAATGTGGTTTATTAACAGCTGCTACATCAATGTAAGCGGTATATCAATGCCTATGTTTACAACTTGGTGCCGTGTGTGTCTGCCTCTCAGGTACCCGCTGTTTGCAGCTGTGTATCAGATCTGCTTTGAGGGCAGAGCGGTCCAGGAGTTCATCACCTGCCTTCAGAACCACCCTCAGCACATGTGAAGCTGCCCTCAGCCAGAGACCAGTCCTGCAGTAACGCATCTCTACCACCAGGGGGGGGGGTTCTCTAAAACCCCAAGCATCCGCACACTGTGCCTGTTAGAAAAACATATCGAAATATGTTTTATGTTAAATGTGTTTTTGACTATCTCTATTCACTAAATGTTCTGTTGTTAGTTGGTAATTGTACCTGAGTGCCAATGGAATTATGAAACGCACACTATTTGAAATGTGGTTTTTGTTGTGTCTAAATAATGAAACAAATTTGTTTTTTAAACATCTTTTTTTGTACTGCAGAACTAGTATTTACCTAAATAAAAACAATATCTTTCCTTCATGGATTACTCTTAATGGGAAATGAGGGAAGACTAATATAAGGTAGAGGGGTGGGGGGGTGGACAGGTCTGAGGTGATGTCAGAGGCCTAGGAGCAACACTTTTCCATGGGAGCGTCAGGGAGCCGGCTGCCCCAGGACAGAGCCCCCACATCAGGCTCTCCCACAGGCAGCACCCCCCCAACCTCCAGGTGAACGGGCATCAGGGTTTAGGGGGGGTGGAGCCTCCTATAGGGGGGTGTCTGATAAGGCCCAGATCCTCCATCACAGAACCGCACATTCCAAATCTACATTTCATTCAACTTTATTCAAACAGTCCAAAAAAACAAAACAGAAGGAATTTCAACAAAAGAAAATATGATAAAAAAATATGATAATACATTTGTATGTCGTTTCGGATTAAAGTGTCTGCTAAACTAATAACATGTAATGTCAGGGAGCGTGTACTCATGCCGCCATATTGGCCACCTCTCTAATCTAGTCCCGGGCGTCTCCCCCATTTCAATAGCGGCTCCCTGACGCCCGCAAATGCTATATAATCTCCCGGAAATCTGGGATGTAGGATTTTTAGCTCCAATGGTTATTTCTGTTACAGACAGGTGAGAGGTTCATCATAGCTGTGTCTACTACCGCGCATTTGTGCACTTCGAGCACTGACTTTCAGTGCTTAGGGCGCTTCACTCACAAAACCAGAATAATTCAGTGCACTGAAAGTAGGCTACCAGGATGGCGCAATGCAAACGGTCCAAAAAATCAGTGTGCAACGATGGACACTACTCGCCCTAAACAGGCACCATCTTGGCTACGTAGCGGAAAAGGAGGAGCCCTTTCGGCAGCTTTCTTCACGTAAGTGGAGAAGCGCGTTCATTTTGGCTGGTTTTGCGGGTGTGGCGAGCAGATTTGCGTCCGTCACTTCCACCAAGTGTTTAACGTAGTAGTGTTCCATTTGAGACAGCACTTATCAGCGACAGAGTGCACTGAATATGTAAGTGCACTGTTTTGCATGGCACTGTATTGCAGTGTACTTCATAAAGTGTGCGGTAGTAGACACAGCATGTGTCCCGATTGCGCCCCGGGGGGCACCTCCCGGAAATGAGTCTACAGGTTGGGATATCTGCAAATAAGGGTGAAAAATGATGATGGGTCAACATCAGAGTCTGACGTTGGTTCATTGAAATTAACGTTGAAACCGGAATGTTGATTCAGTGTAGTTTCAATGAAGTTTGCTATCTGGGTTAGTGCTTTAAAAAGGTGGTTTGGGGTGCCATAATTAGTCATGGAAGGGAATTTCCAATCATGCCTAGCATCAGTGGCGATGTGTCCTGGCTTAAAGGTTACTGAAATAAATTTGCGCAACAGGCAAGGGATCCACCTGAACAATAAATATACTTTTTATACTAGTAGAGATTACTCGGTTGTGGATCTGACACTGCATGCCTAGTCCGAGGCTATGGCCAACTCTCATATCCACCTGTTTTTTAACCTTCGACCATACACTGGGTTCAGAAATGACAGGTGGGTGAAAAACAGCAGATCATATTGAACATTTATCGGCGCGTTTATTCATTACTACAATTTCACAGCAGTTATTCAACAAGTTACCAGCAGATATAGCCTACCCGCTGCACACCTCCCCGACCGTTGCTTTAAAAAAAAAGTTGTAGGCATCAGACTTTTATAGGCTCCAATAACCTCTTTACTGAAACTGTAAACGCACTCTACCAAATATTATTTGGTAGGCTAATGTAGCTACTGTTTGAAATAGTGGTTGACATCGGGATAGATAAGCGTCTAGCTCTACCAAAGTAGGCTATCAATTTTAGATCAGCCTAAAATAAATTATAGCCTAAAATAAATAACGTTCTGATCCAGTGGGTCGGTTAGGGGACACTATTCGATGTATCGCTGCTATTTACAGCCAGTTAATTGATGGTAATATGCGCTATATCATGTTAACTCGATGGTAAAGTAGCTAGCGATAATGTAGGAAACGAGCTAGCCGGATGTAGTTCAAGGCCTTAAGTTCTAAACTGATCTGTTCTTGTTTACGTTTCAAAAAAGGTCTATAGTGGCCTCCTCTGTTTGCTGCCACCATCTCCTCCATCTTGTCCAGCAGCTCAGGGACCTGAGTGTCATCACCCCTGTTCTCATTGTTGAGGACATGATACCTGTTCCCACATTTCTCAACAAGCCACTGGAGGGCCTTCCCTTCTCTCTCAATGTGCCCCAGTAAAAAGGGTCTAAGGACGCCCCTGGCTAACATGATACACTTCCTGTTCATGGTAACATTCTAGGACTGAAACACTGAAATTAAGATTGTTTACCTGAAGCCATTGTTGATTCTCCTAATTTTGGGTTCGTTCTCTTTTTACTCCTGGAGAAAACGGAGTAGGCCTACAAGCAAGGTCAAAAAATATCCAACTTGCTAATAATCTTGCCAAGAATCTTGTAATGTGGGTATTGTTGCTGTTTTAAAATTAATTAATTAATATGGCCAACAATCAATTTGACTTCATTTACATTTACCCACACCACACAGCCTAAACCTAGGACGACGAGGGAAAGTTGTCTGCTAGTGAAGGAGGAAGTAGACCAAAGTTGTTTTTGAGGATAACTGTGGAAGTACAAGTGCCACGTCACAGCACCTGTACACAGGTGTAAAAAAAAAAAAGTGTTTGGATGAGCGCTTCAAATAACTTGAATAACTCGCGGCCATTAGCGTTGCATCCCTTTCACACATGTTGAGTTGGCACTTCATCTGGCAGGATATAAAAATCACTGCGTTGATGCTGTAATGATACTGGAAAACATCCCCAACAGTATTGTAACTGATACATTTTCAAGGCAAGTTTTGCCTTTTAAATCGACTTTGCTGAGATAATACCCTATGTCGATCTTTAAAAATGTGTTTGCAGAATATGTTAACGACAAATGGTTTACATTAAACTGTATCTCTTGTTAAAGAACTAGTTCCCCCTAGTATTACCTAGACCCCCCTTAGTATTAGCTAGACTTTGCTCCTTTTGTATAGTTAGTCCACATATTTAAGTTTCAACAGGGAGTGAACAGATGACAGGGAATTACATAGTAAGAAAAAGAAGAGAAAGAGATTTACAGTTCCCCTTTACTGACCAACCTTTTCAACATGAAAGGTTCAATCTTTAATAGAACAAGGAAAACTCACATTTAATGGAAACAAAATAGCGATACAATTTAATAAAGACAGATTAAGTAAATGCATTTTCAATTATACATGCCTTCCACAAGGGCTCGGTTCTAAGGGGGGTCTGAGGCGGGCACTGCCCCATGTCTAACTTGGTTTGTTGACATCTCTTGATGATAAGCCTCTTCCAGATGGTACTCACTCCTGTCTCTCCATAAACAAACATAGCCCATGTGAGAGACCCCGCCCTCACAGAGTGGAGTATACTATATGGGTGCCAGATGACTGAGTGGTTAGGGAATCAGGCTATTAATCAGAAGGTTGCCGATTCGATTCCCGGCCGTACAAAATGAGGTTGTGTCATTGGGCAAGGCACTTCACCCTACTTGCCCCGGGGTAATATCCCTGTAAGTCGCTCTGGATAAGAGCGTCTGCTAAATGACTAAATGTTAATGTAAATACTACATCATGTCTATCATTTATCACATAAATATCTCCCCATCTTGAACACAGCAAAACTCAGGCTCACTTCCGGCTCCATAGGCTTCCTCAGACTGCCTGATGGCCCTCCTGCCTCTGGAGGGCGCTGTTGACTCACACCAGACAGACTGTAACTGCTGTGAGAAGAAGGCAGCTGTGTCCTCTTAACCATGGGAAAAAGAGGCACACATAAACCACACACACACAGTCACAAATATGATAAAAAAACACACATACACACACCCCAACCCACACAGTCCTAGGCTGTCCCTCAGTAGTAGTGGTTGAGGCCGTGTGTGATGGTGTTCAGGTCAGGCTGTCCGTTGATCCAGATCTCTCGGAGGATCCTCTCTCTGTCCTCCAGCCTCTGCGCTCGCTCCAACTCTGCTGACCAAAGCAAGACAAGATGAAGGAACTCTGTTCAAATGTCGCAAATGCTCCAATGTCCCAATCTGTGTGTGTGTGTGTGTGTGTGTGTGTGTGTGTGTGTGTGTGTGTGTGTGTGTGTGTGTGTGTGTGTGTGTGTGTGTGAAAGCTTGTGTGTACTGATGCATGGATGTTTGTGTACTACTCGCTGATGCATTCCTGTGTGTTTATGTGTGTTGATGTGTTGTGTCAAACACACAAGAACACAACACACACGTGTGTATGCAGGTGTGCAGCTTGAAGTGAGCGAGAGCGATGGCTGTTAGGTTGTAAGATATTTAAGGACCATGAACAGAAGCAGAGCACCACCACGTCCCAGCACACTGCACATGGCCACCACAGGGTGTGTGTGTGAGTGTGTGTGTGAGTGAGTGTGTGTGATCACCTTCTGCCGACGTGAACACACTCGTGCGCACCAGCGTTCTCTCCGACTGCCTCCGTCTCCTTGACGACAGGTCGGCAGTGACGTCATCCAAGTCCCCCGACTGGCTGTCCTCGCCGGTCTCCGCCACTGCAGGGTGGTGTATGGGACAGTGGGAGTCGCCACGGTGATGACGAGGGCCACTGACGTCGTGGCGACGTCGCCTCCTGCCGCTGTAGTGACAGTCGGTCTGGCAGTGTACTTGGAAGACGAGGGCAAAGAGTGTGAGGAGGAGTCCCACACACACCCCGCTGACGAAGACCAGAGCTGCCCTCTCTGGATGGTCTGGGGGCCGGAGGATGTGGGGGGGGGGGGGGTAGAGAGAGAGAGAGATGGGGGGGTAGAGGATAAAAAGATATGGTGGGGCAACGAGTAGAGAGAGAGAGAGAGAGTAGAGAGAGAGAGATAGAGAGATGGGGAGTTGAGAGAGAGAGAGAGAGAGATAGAGAGAGATGGGGAGTAGAAAAAGAGAGAGAGAGAGAGAGAGAGATGGGGAGTAGAGAGAGAGCGAGAGAGAGATGGGGAGTAGAGAGAGAGAGAGAGAGAGAGATGGGGAGTAGAGAGAGAGAGAGAGATGGGGAGTAGAGAGAGAGAGAGAGAGAGAGATCGGGAGTAGAGAGAGAGAGATAGAAAGAGAGAGATGGGGAGTAGAGAGAGAGAGAGAGAGAGAGAGAGATGGGGAGTAGAGAGAGAGAGTGATGGGGAGTAGAGAGAGAGAGAGAGAGATGGGGGGTCGAGGATAAAGAGATATGGTGGGGGCGGCGAGGGGGGGTAGACACAGACAAAAACAGAGGGTGGGATAGAGAGAAGGGGAGTAGGGGGGTAGAGAGAGGATAGGATGGGGGGAGAAGGAGAGAGATGGGGGGAGACAGAGGGCAAAGATGATGAGAGAACACAAAATTAAAGAGCAGTAGTTGAACCGTAGAGCTTATAAAATACCACCTTCTTCCATTCTTGTTGCTTAGTTTACCTGCTAGAAAGGTGTAGGCTGCCAAGGCATTGCTTAGCAACGCCATCTCCTGGGAAACGACCTTCACTTCCATATTTGGGCTCGGAGTTCCAGTGGGCGGAACACTCATGATGTCACTGGGAATGTCTCTCTGACAGGTACTAAGGAGCAGGTTCCCTCCCTCCTACCCTCCTATATCCTCTCCTTCACCCTTCTTCCTCTTCCTCTCCCCTCTGTCCTCTCAGAGCAGCGGAGGGTGGTCCCTGTCTGTGGGGGTTAGGGTCGCACGACAGAGACAGAGACAAAGAGAAAGAGAGAGAGACAAAGAGAGAGTGAGAGAGACAGAGGGAGAGAGAGAGAGAAAGAAAGAGAGACAGAGAGAGAGAGAGAAGAGAGAGAGACAGAGGGTGAAAGAGAGAGATGACAGATGGCAAAAGAGATACAAGTGTTATGATAAATTATAGATATTTAATGAGGGTAGCCCTCACACACACCCCTCACACACTCAGACACACACACGCACATCTAAAACACAAGCACGCAGACGTTAATTCTCCCCTGGTTCTCCTAGGGCCTTGTGGTTGTACCATCAGTACGATGAGAACACGCCCTTTGGCTGAGAGTGACCCACTAACACTGGGTTACTCTTCAGTGCTGGAGGGCCTTGCTCACATCTCCACACACACACACACACACACACACACACACACACACACACACACACACACAGGTGCATAAACATACTTAGTGAATAGAAATGTGTATTTAGATAAGATGTGTTAGAAGCTGCTTGCTAGAGGTTTAGACAGAATGCCTCAGTATGAAAGTTAGAAACTGTTTGCATGGGATGTGGTAGAAAACGGTTTTCATAGAGAAACTACAGGGAGCTCTCGGTTTCTTACAACCTTGTTGAAGTAAACTGCTGGCAATAGAAGTACACGTGCCAACTGTTAGAAACTCGTGTCAACTCAAATTAGGAGAAACGTGTCCAGGTTTTCTGTGCACAGGAACAGATATAACTTATATGTTTTTAACTAAAATATAACCACTCTTTATTAACGGGGAAATAAGGTACTCCTTAACAGAGATATAAACTGTACTATTTTGTATAACAGTAATTAAATAAAAAGGTAAAAGACAGCCGTTGTCCGTCCTAAATTATAGAGACTATTACAGTAAGGTTCATATATATATAGGCCCAAGAAGACATAAGTCATAGCCCTCCTCCAGATCCAAGGGATACACCACGCCAAGACAAAGCTGAGGCTCCTGGGAAACCAGTGATTTAGACACATAGCATCGACGTGTCTACCTGGTGTCTGTATTGACGTGTGAAGGGTTGAGATTCACTGTATCAAACTGTTCAGACTACTTTCGTATAGGTCTAGTATTCTACGAAAACAAGGGAATAAGGGAACAAACCTTGAGGTTATAAGGAAATACGATGGGGATCTCCGTACCAAGGACTTAGCAACAGGAGACTCCGAGCATGACTGGGTTATAGGCGAGATAGTTCAAGGTTGATAGAACGATCATCACGACAACACGTCGAGGAAACGACGATTGTTCGACGATACACAAAACAATGATCAGTTCTGACATGCAAAGAGTTCCATGTCTCCACAGTGTTCAGTATGTAGAAGAGGTCCATGTGGTCTGTGTGTGTGTGTGTGTGTGTGTGTGCATGTTTGGAGAGAACATGTGTGTTTGTAGAGACCATCTGAGTGTGTGTGTGTGTGTGTGTATGCTGTTACTGAACATAACTAGACCACCACTGTCCGTACACTACGTAAAACATTTGGAACTTACTTTATTTTAAAATGTTCTATCTTCCCCCCTTTTCTTCCTCTATGACACTCATGCACTCACACATAAGCACAGTATATATCCTGTTGGGTCCTGTGTCTACAATCTGCAGCATTGTCTTTCTGAGACTGATTCATCCAGACAACCAGCCTTTACAGAGAGAGGGAGAGAGAGGGAGGGAGAGAGAGGGAGAGAGAGAGAAGACGAGGAGAGAGGGAGAGAGAGAGAGAGAGAGAGAGGGGGGGGGGGATGACGAGGGGAGAGATACACAGAAAATCAGAGATAAGATTGTGATAGAAAATGGAAGTCAGTGAGTCCGAGAAGCCCAGAAAAGAGTGTACTAAGACTATAAACACACTGGGAGAAAAGAAACATGGAGAAAGTGCAAGAATAAAGGAGCTCTAAAGATTTTTTATCATTTATCAGCAGATACAGGTCCCTCAAAACCCCCTCCAAAAAGATTCTAAGAAATACAGTGCATATATTTTTGTAATTGTATTTTTTTACACATAATTGGCTGTGATTAATTGAGTCCAGTCAGACAAGAGTCCAGTCGGACAAGAGTCTAGTCAGACAAGAGTCCAGTCGGACAAGAGTCTAATCAGACTGAAGCAAACGCTGAGAGGATTTCTGCTCCAGGTCCAGAGCACCTACCGTCATCACCGTCCATCTCCATGTCAAGCTGGTTCTGGAACATTCAGGTTTTCCTTCTCTCCCTCTCTCCTCTTCTTCTCTCTCTTCTCTCTCTCTCTACTCTTCTCCTTCTGTCTTTTCCTCTCCTCAAAGGTCATCCACAGGTCATCCACTCTTCACTGGAACGTCCACATAAGCTTCATGGTCATTCTTCATTGATAGGAACACTGCAACTCCATGAAGAAAGTCATGAATGCAATTTTCTTTTTTAACAAACTCCAGACTAGAATCAAGAGCATTGGTTGTGAGTTCTGGGGAGGTGTGTTGAGCAGATCATCTAGTGGTGTCTCTCTCTGCCCTGCCAGGTCTCCCAGCTCCAGAGCTTCAGTTTGTGCTCCTGGGGACTCCAGACCTGTAACGCTGGAGCATGATGAGAGACCGTCTGAGTCCTGCAGATCCACACACATTTGTGCGAGCGTGCACGCATGTGCACACAAGCACGCACACACTCACACACTTACCCTCCTTTCCCCCTCCCACTGAAAACACAGACCCGGGCAGAGAAGAGAGAGATGGAGAGGGAGGTGGAGAGAGAGATGGAGAGAGATGGAGAGAGAGGTGGAGAGATACGGGGGGATGTTGAAGAAGAGGGGTAGGGTAGGCAGAGATCATTCAACAAACAAAAACATCCATAATCATCCCTCTCATAGCTACTACTGTGTCTGGAGAAGAGGGGTGTGTGTGTGTGTGTGTATGTGTGTGTGCGAGCGTGTGTGTGTGGGTGTGTGTGTGTGCGTGTTCTCTCACTGCCAGTTTTGGTTGGTTTGTGTTTTGAGTCCCCTCGTTATTTTTTGAGTGTGTGTGTGTGTGTTACATAAGACGGTTGTTCATGCACAGTTGTTCTAATCTAATCATTCCCATGACTGAATCTGCAAAAGCTGAACCTCTATCTGTCTCCTCCTCTTATCCTCCCTTAATCTCTCTCTCTCTTTCTCTCTTTCTCTCTTTATATCAGTGTCTATCTCTATATATGTATATATATGCTCATGTGTCATTTTGTAATGGAGCATAGATCTACGTGATTCAGTCCAGTCTCCTTCCCTCCTCCAGCTCCAGAATCAGGCTCCAAGCAGGACAGAGGCCGACCAGGACCCGTGACTGTCAGGGCTGTTCCTCTGAGCTGCAGGGAGGACGGCGAGGAGAGGGCTGAGGAGAGGGGAGGAGAGGGGAGAGGGCTAAGGAGAGGACTGAGGAGAGGGCTGTAGAGGGCTGAGGAGAGGGCTGTAGAGGGCTGAGGAGAGGGGAGGAGAGGGCTGAGGAGAGGGGAGGAGAGGGCTGAGGAGAGGGGAGGAGAGGGCTGAGGAGAGGGGAGGAGAGGGCTGAGGAGAGGGGAGGAGAGGGGAGAAGGCTGAGGAGAGGGCTGTAGAGGGCTGAGGAGAGGGGAGGAGAGGGCTGAGGAGAGGGGAGGAGAGGGCTGAGGAGAGGGGAGGAGAGGGGAGAAGGCTGAGGAGAAGACTGAGGAGAGGGGAAAGGAGAGGAGAGGGCTGAGGAGAGGGGAGGAGAGAGGAGAGGGCTGAGGAGAGGGGAGGAGAGGGGAGGAGAGGGGAGGAGAGGGCTGAGGAGAGGGCTGAGGAGAGGGCTGAGGAGAGGGGAGGAGAGGGCTGAGGAGAGGGGAGGAGAGGGGAGGAGAGGGGAGGAGAGGGCTGAGGAGAGGGGAGGAGAGGGGAGGAGAGGGGAGGAGAGGGGAGGAGAGGGCTGAGGAGAGGGCTGAGGAGAGGGGAGGAGAGGGCTGAGGAGAGGGGAGGAGAGGGGAGGAGAGGGGAGGAGAGGGCTGAGGAGAGGGCTGAGGAGAGGGGAGTAGAGGGCTAAGGAGAGGGGAGGAGGCCACTCCAGAGTATTGAGACACAGCCCTCACCCCTGGAGGCCTGTGAGACCGCAGACTTTCTCCCAGCACACAGACAGAGACGCCTCCATGCACACACACACACACACACACACACACACACACACACACACACACACAGTCATCCCATTTCGTACACAACAGGCACACACACACACGCATGCACGTGTGGATGCACTTGTGAGTGTGCCTGAGGGAGGGTTGATGATGAGTGTGGGATATGTCCGTGACATAAGTTTGTGATATAAAGTGAATGATGTCACACACACGTGTGGCACACACCAAAAAGTGCCCTGCAGTGTCTTCCACGACCTCCGTAACCGCTAGATCATGTGACCGTGTGATCATGTGACCATCGTACTGTCAGCGAAGTGAAGAACTGCTGGTCTGGCTCCTTTCAAGTCCTCTTTCAGCTGCTTTTCCTGGAGAACTAAACCCTGACACTTCCTGTTTTGTCCCAGGGTTTACTGTCCATCACACACACACACACACACACACACACACACACACACACACACACACACACACACACACACACACACACAGAGTGTACTGTCCATCACACACACACACAACTGTCCTGCTCCATCTCCAGGGGAGCCGATAGTCAGTCCAGAGGTAACTGAGCTCCTAACGAGACATTTACAGACCCGCCAACCCCCTGTTCAGCTGATACTTCTGTTTCATTACACACACACACTGTTCAGCTGATACTTCTGTTTCATTACACACACACTGTTCAGCTGATACTTCTGTTTCATTACACACACACACACTGTTCAGCTGATACTTCTGTTTCATTACACACACACACTGTTCAGCTGATACTTCTGTTTCATTACACACACACACTGTTCAGCTGATACTTCTGTTTCATTACACACACACACTGTTCAGCTGATACTTCTGTTTCATTACACACACACACTGTTCAGCTGATACTTCTGTTTCATTACACACACACACTGTTCAGCTGATACTTCTGTTTCATTACACACACACACTGTTCAGCTGATACTTCTGTTTCATTACACACACACACTGTTCAGCTGATACTTCTGTTTCATTACACACACACACTGTTCAGCTGATACTTCTGTTTCATTACACACACACACTGTTCAGCTGATACTTCTGTTTCATTACACACACACACTGTTCAGCTGATACTTCTGTTTCATTACACACACACACTGTTCAGCTGATACTTCTGTTTCATTACACACACACACTGTTCAGCTGATACTTCTGTTTCATTACACACACACCACACGCACACACATGCACACACACAAGTATAAAAAGGACATCAGAGGTAAGATTGGGATACCATATCTCAAACTACATTCTGTATAGCAGCAATACAGTATTTCAACAATGTCGCCCGGTCAGGTGGAGAGACTGTTCCTGGTGGTCGTCATGACGACTGTGTGCTGGTCCGCTTCTCAGGGTGAGAGTTCTGACTGTGTTCTTCCTTCATACTCGTTACACGTTATTTATGAAATGATTTTTTCCAAAGCAACATACAAATAGTTAAACCGGTGCGAGTTGGTTTGGATTTAGTTTGTTATAAGTCAAGATACGTCAAAATGTCTGGATCTCCTATATGAATTGTAAAGGATGGATGTTATTAGGGTGTTTGATGGTGTGATTCATATCAACCGTCTCTCACTGGTCCTCTGGACGCTGCTTCCATTTCCTTTTCTCTGTTTTGGCCACTCTGTCCTTGTCTTCTCTGAAGGCCTCCATGCTAATCTGTGGGCACTTGTGACTGTTAGGAAAGAAAACCTAAAAACCTATTTGATCCATACTGTGGCAGTGATCTACATTTGTTCATGCATTTTTTGATTCCAAGTTAGACATTGTATATATCCTACTGTAAATATGGCACAGATTTAGTTGAATAATGTCACGTTTCAGACAGCTGCGTTATAATGATGTTCGCCTTCTCTGCAGATCTGAGTGATAAGATGTTCACCTTCCCAGCTGAGTCAGACTCTGCCTACGCTAAGCTCATTCCAACCAAGAAGATATCTGCTTCTGTCACCGTGTGTCTCAGGTAGTAATGTTTTCATTTAGCTCTTTTATCCAAAACAACACACAGCACAGAGGAGGGACAACTTGAACATGTGACCTCTTGATTGTAGTGAGGTGCTCTAACCACTGAGCTACACCCTTCTCCCATGTGTCTATGCATTTCATTTACATTGAGTCATTTAGCAGACACTCTTATCCAGAGCGAGTTGCAGTAAAGCACAGGGACATTCCCCCCAAGGCAAGTAAGGTGAAGTGCCTTGCCCAAGGACACAACATCATGTGGCACGGCCAGGAATTGAACCAGCAACCCTCTGATCAATAGCCCAATTCCCTAACCGCTCAGCCATCTGAACCCCACACGTGTCAACGGGTGTGCGCATCCATCTCCTCCAGGTATTTCACTGACCAGAGGAAGATCCAGTCCCTGTTCTCCATGGCAACGCCCTCCCACCACAACGACATCCTGCTCTTCAAAGAGAAGCCTCTGGGCTCCGTGTCCTTCTGGATCAGGGACGTGGGCCTGGTCTTCAACGAGCTGCCTGACCTTCTCAACACCTGGTCCTCCGTGTGTGGCACCTGGGACTCTGCCAGCGGGCTGAGCCAGCTGTGGGTCAACGGCAAGGCCAGCTCGCGCAGGCAGAGCTACAGCGGCGCGGGACTGGACGGGAGCCCCGTCATCCTGCTGGGGCAGGAGCAGGACTCGCACGGGGGGGGGTTCAGCAGGGAGCAGGCCTTCGTGGGCAGCGTCAGCGACGTCCACATGTGGGACTACGTCCTGTCGCCCTGCGAGATCCGCAGGTTCACTGCCGACCTCAACTACACGCCCGGAAACGTGCTCAACTGGAGGGGCCTGAGCTACACCCTGACGGGGAGGGTGGTGGTGGAGGAGAGGCTGCAGGACCAGCAGTGTCAGGGTTAGGGAGGGAGGCTGGTGGAGGAGAGGCTGCAGGACCAGCAGTATCGGGTCCAGGGAGGGAGGCTGGTGGTGGTGGAGGAGAGGGTGTGTAGATTGAGGGGAGGGAGGCTGGTGGTGGAGGAGAGGGTGTGTAAATTGAGGGGAGGGAGGGTGGTGGTGGAGGAGAGGGTGTGTAGATTGAGGGGAGGGTGGTGGTGGTGGTGGAGAGGGACAGACTGGTCAGCAAGGCGGTGACTGTTGTGAAGATACAGATGCGGGGGTCAAGCTCTTGGCCATCGTGGGCGGTGTCGGTCATCCCCTCCGCCGTGTCCTGGCAGGACAGCTCAGCAGCGTCAGTAGCAGCAGCTCAGCACCCTATGTTCTACGTTTTGCACTGCATCTTATCTACTCTGTACATGGCCATGTTGTGTTGTGTGTTTGTATTGTAACGTGTTCTGTACATATTGTCTGTGGTTGTTGTTGGTATGAGGGCTGTGAGAGATACCTGAATTTCCCCACGGGATTAATAAAGTATATCAACCTATCTAGAGTGAGGGGAGGGAGGGTGGTGGAGGAGGAGGAGGAGAGGGAGAGAGTGTAGAGTGAGGGGAGGGAGAGTGGTGGAGATGAAGCAGGGTGGAAAATAAAGAATGAGGAGAGAGGAGTGTGGCGAAGGGGAGAATGAGGTGAGGGAGGTGGAGAGGGAGAGAGCAGGATGTGCAGAGAGACAAGATAATGAGTCAAGAAAGGAGAGAATGAGAGTGAGGGAGAAAAGGAAAAAGGAAGACAGAGGTGGAGATAAAGAGGAGGGGGAATACAGTATATCAATATTCTATTAAAATCATTTCTTCTGTTTTTGAGAAACCTTTTGTTCAGTGCACACATACACAAGATTGATTTGAATACCTTTTATTATCCTTATAGAACCCTGATTGGAGGAGTTTCATACAAGACGACTGTGAACATAGGAGCTGACTGATTTTAAACAGACGACACAGGGGCCAACTAACATATCAACCAATGTCAAAGTAAAATAAACTAAAAGTTAAAACATCAAATAGTTTTCTGAAATACATGAACTAAAGAGTTGCAGCTGGACAAATACACAGAAGAAGTGTTGAAGGAGGATTGTGGAGTGGAATTTCAGCTGCTAAAACATGAGGTTTTGTCACAAGCACTGACGTGATCCCACCATCAACACGCACGCACACATCACAACACCTGTGTAACTGGTCGGCATTAACCTCAGAATAGTCATGTACGCATAAATACAAAATAAATAAACTCCTACAGCACCTGCCATGAGCAGCCAGGACACCAGGGGGCAGTACAGGCAGTATCAGGCAGTATCAGCAGAGTCACTGGTCTGATATGACACTGGGGCCCTGTGGAGAGGGGAACTGCCTTCACACCTCTCCAGTCCTGGAAGGTCAGAGGTCAACCCGAGGGAAGGAAGACTAGACTTTCTAGAGTTGAAAATGGCAATTAGAACTAAAGGAGAACCCCAACCAACCAACCTCCTCCACCCCACCTCCACCCTCAACACCACACCCACTTCGGTTTACAGTGCTATTTCAACCGTCGGATGAGATTACATTAAAAAAGACACAAAAAATGAGAGTTTTATGACAATAAAAGGAACTGAAACTTGGTGGTATTTGTTACTGGTGCTAGTAGACTGACGTAATAAACAACAACAAATGCAAACAGCTATTCAATTATTATTATAAACTATTTTCCCAAGGTGATTTGGTTACAACCGTCCATGTAGAGCCCTATGTGAAGGCCTTCCTCAACCAGGAACCACTTCCTGCTTCCTGTTTCCTGCTTCCTGCTCCAGAACAACTCTGCTCTCCAGCTTCCTGTCTCAGGCACTGGGAATCCCACCAGAGGCAGATGTCTACTGCATACCTTATCATAAGAGGTCTGAATGTGCAGTACTATAGACACAGAAGAAGAAAGAATGTAGAAATCCTGAGATATCCTCACATCACATCCAGTGGTTAACTAAGACTCTCTCCCCAAACTTAGACTCGTTCCTGAAACCAAGACTTCGTCCTCAAGACTCTCCAGGACGTCGGTAGCCCTCTGTGACATCATCAGGTGAGTGAAGCCCCTGGCGGTGGGCGAGGCCCGCCCCTACTTGGGCGCGGCCGTCTTGCTGGGGAAGAGCTGCAGGTCGAGACGGACCCAGACCTCGCCGGTGGCCACCTCGTGGAGGAGGAGACGGCGGGTCGCCGCACCCTTGTTCTCCAGCTCCTTCTTTATGGTCGCCACGGGAACCTCTGTACGACCCAGGAAGTCTGAGAAGGGGAGACGAGAGAGAGGGAGAGAGACAGAGAAGGAGAGGATGAGAGAGAGATAGAGAGAGAAAGAAAGAGAGAGAGTAATTAGCCCTAACGTTGACCAGATGCTGCGTGTCAACTGGTTATTTGAACGCCCATCGGAGTGTTGAAGACAGTCATCCGACTAACAGAAACATTCTACACAGCTGACAGACCGTCGGGGGAGAACTGATCCCTCTCGAAGATGGTGATGCAGAGCACGTCCTGGTACAGGTCTCGGATGTGGAACTGACAGTTGAAGTTCCACTTGGGGTTCAGGGTGTCTGTCAGGGTTCTTGAGGTGTAGATCTGGGCTCCCATGGTGACCTCACAGTACGGGTTACTCTTCCCTGGGAGGGTGGGAGGGAGGGAGGGAGGGAAGGAGGGAGGGAAGGAGAGAGGGAGGGAAGGAGAGAGGGAGGGAGGGAGGGAGGGAGGGAAGGAGAGAGGGAGGGAGGGAGGGAGGGAGGGAGGGAGAGAGGGAGAGAGGGAGGGAGGGAAGGAGAGAGGGAGGGAAGGAGAGAGGGAGGGAGGGAGGGAGAGAGGGAGGGAAGGAGAGAGGGAGTTAGACTGTGTACTGCGTGCACTGCATAATGTGTGTGTGTCTATATGTATATGTAAAGTGTGTAAGTGCATATGTATAGGTGTGTGTGTCACCATTGGCTTTGCAGGACTTCAGCTCGGTGGCCTCCAGGATGGTGACGAGCAGACGGCCAATCCCACTGGCCTTCATAGAGCGAGCTGGAGAAACAGGCAGTGACACATCAACACTCTGGCCTTCATAGAGCGAGCTGGAGAAACAGGCAGTGACACATCAACACTCTGGCCTTCATAGAGCGAGCTGGAGAAACAGGCAGTAACACATCAACACTCTGGCCTTCATAGAGCGAGCTGGAGAAACAGGCAGTAACACATCAACACTCTGGCCTTCATAGAGCGAGCTGGAGAAACAGGCAGTAACACATCAACACTCTGGCCTTCATAGAGCGAGCTGGAGAAACAGGCAGTAACACATCAACACTCTGGCCTTCATAGAGCGAGCTGGAGAAACAGGCAGTAACACATCAACACTCTGGCCTTCATAGAGCGAGCTGGAGAAACAGGCAGTAACACATCAACACTCTGGCCTTCATAGAGCGAGCTGGAGAAACAGGCAGTAACACATCAACACTCTGGCCTTCATAGAGCGAGTTGGAGAAACAGGCAGTAACACATCAACACTCTGGCCTTCATAGAGCGAGCTGGAGAAACAGGCAGTAACACATCAACACTCTGGCCTTCATAGAGCGAGCTGGAGAAACAGGCAGTAACACATCAACACTCTGGCCTGTAGACCAGTCACACCAGTCCCAGGATAGTAACAAGAAGAAACACTACTATGGATGGACTATTGACTTTAGACCAGTCGGTCAGCCAGTGAAACAGTCAGACCAGTCGGTCAGACAGTGAAACAGTCGGACCAGTCGGTCAGACAGTGAAACAGTCGGACCAGTGGGTCAGAGAGTGAAACAGTCATTTAGACCAGTCAGTCAGCCAGTGAAACAGTCATTTAGACGGGTCAGTCAGACAGTGAAACAGTCATTTAGACCGGTCAGTCAGCCAGTGAAACAGTCAGCCAGTGCAGCTGAGCAGGAGAGTGGGGCAGCTGACCTTGGTACGCCTTCTCTCTCTTCTTCTTCTCTGTCTCGATGAAGTCCTCCGACGCTGCCTTGATCTTCTGCACCCAGGCCGTCCTGACGAGCACACACACACACAGGATGACCAAAGATGAAAGAATCAGAGCGTATATACTGTACTGTGTAGCCACCGTTATGATAACCTCTCTCTGTGTGTGTGTGTGTGTTACCTCTCGTTGATGTTCTCTGTTTTGAGGACGTAGACTCTGTCGATGTGAGAGATGTGGAAGACGGGCTCGTCACTGGACGGGTCAGGAAGTTTCACTAGAACCTCATTCAGAAACACCGGCTGTAGAGAGACAACACCCTGTCAGAGCTACATAAGGCTGTCATAGAGCTACATACGGCTGTCATAGACCACATAAGGCTGTCATAAAGCTACATACGGCTGTCATAGACCTACATACTAAATAATAATAATAAAACAAATCACAGACTGACATAAGACAAGTGTGTGTGCATGAGTGTGTGTATGTGTGAGAGTTAGTGTATGTGTGAGAGTTAGTGTGTGTGAGTGAGTTAGTGTGTGTAAGTTAGTGTGTGTGAGTGAGTTAGTGTGTGTAAGTTAGTGTGTGTGAGTTAGTGTGTGTGAGTTAGTGTGTGTAAGTTAGTGTGTGTAAGTTAGTGTGTGTGAGTGAGTTAGTGTGTGTAAGTTAGTTAGTGTGTAAGTTAGTGTGTGTGTGTAAGTTAGTTAGTGTGTGTGAGTTAGTGTGTGTGAGTTAGTGTGTGTGAGTTAGTGTGTGTGAGTGAGTTAGTGTGTGAGAGTGTCCCTCACCGGCTTGTACATCTTGAGCTGGATGTTGTTCTTGTAGCTGAACAGCTTGTCGGGTCCCG